>NC_049981.1:3753621-3805272 GCF_000003815.2 Branchiostoma floridae
CTTTATAACTGCCCTCATCAATGAGGCAAATAAGCCCCTGATTTTCGTGATTGGCATTTAATTATGTAAGGCATTTATAATTATGGTCACTTGTCACAAGAGACCGCCCTTAAATCAGCAATACCCTACAAACATCCATCGCGTAAAACAATCTCCATACACACAGCCAGGCGAAAGGAAATACAATAGACCTACAACAAAAATCATTAATTTGAATGTAAGTTCATCTGTGACGGTAGTTAACATAATGATACGATTCTTAAGACTGTATATCCGTACACAAGAATAAAGCTCTTACCTACAAGCTTTCGATCAGTCCTCTGATCCTTCTTAAGTTGTATAAAAATCATTAAAAAAGTTGATAAAAATCATTAACACTTATCAACAATAAAAGCGCCCGCCATGGCAATAGTTTTTATTGCCACACTTATTTAAAGTATTTCTGGACAGTAGACTGTCCTGACGATTTCCTCCATATGTGCTAGGAATGATGCTCCTTTTACGTCTTGTGAAGTTCTGCATTCCCGCTAACATGCATTCTGTTTTCCACCCGTCTTCTGCACAGACTTTTGTTAGTCAGGAGCACAGCTGCGGCAAATTTTCTAAACGTGTACGTGAAGATTTGTGGTAACCATTGATCCATCGCGACACGGGTGGGCAGCCTCCACTGTCCACGGGGCCGAAGCAGAAATCACCCGAGCCAACCACCGCCTCCGGCAGCAACTTTTAAGCCAGCCCTACATGGCGACGTGTGACGTAGTCTCAAACCGTCCGCAAAATCACAACCGGCCATGTCGGTCGTACCCCACCGTACTCTACAGAGCCTGCCCGCGCGCGAGGCTGGATACTAGCTATAAAAGTGCAGTTGTTTAACACTCCAAGCAGAATCCAATCCTTCAGCGTAGGCAGTTCAAATACCACGCGGCAAGATGTTGTTTAGTGTCGAGGTCGTATCATTCTAAATCCCTCAGTGTTCACTGACGTTGTCTGCCGTGCATGCAGATATCCAGCTATCGGGATCCGTTGCGTAAGAGCGCAACCTCACAGAAAGAAGTCTAGCTCTGAAATGCCAACTGTAAAATTTGAAAATGTTGACATGTGTGTTGATTGGTCCTTATTTTCAAACATCTACATGCTGTGTGAAATACAATTGGCTAGTTCTGATGAGTATTTGCATACAGACAGACACAATAGGTCGGGAGGTCCACTGTAGCTAAATTCAGCTTTTGTCACCTGGCCAGTTCACAGACAAACAATACCCACAAGGAACTAGGTGAAAATGTGTTACTGTAATTGTTAATGATTTCATACATCAGTCTGGTAACAAACATACTGTTTTTGCAACAAGCAATCCACAAGGATAAAAACGAATGAAGGCTTCCAATGCGAGCGTGGGTATATCATATACGCCATGTTTTCTTTTGTTTCAAAAGCACAACATTGGTCTTTAGACTGAAGCGGCCGTTTAATTGATAAGCTTAGGGCGTAAAATGGCTACCTCACCATAGAATGTTGGAGAATGTTATCATCAAACGTGTTAGATTTTACTTAGAATGTCCATATCGTGTAGTTCAAGCCATGTTTTCTTTTTTGTCAAAAGTTTTTAAAAAAAGTAAAATTAGTTGATTAGCTAAAGACGTAAAACCGAAGCTTAAGAATGTAATAATACCAAACGCTGGTATACGACGCGCTCAAAGTTATTTTTAGTGTTCGTTCTAGGTAACAATTCATTGGAAAACGATGATACGCGCCATTCGTGCGTAGGCCTTTCTTTGTTCTTGTAAAACAATGCATTCGTTTATATCAGGCGTTTGTGAGTTTTGTTGACTGAAAATGCCAGACAAGTCAATACACATCCGCTTGGAGAGTACTTTTATGTAAAGCGGATGTCCTTTACCAATCTTACTCAAACCTATTCTTATGACAAAGCATCATTACGTCTATCAATTCACACACAAGATGGTCTCTTGTTTGGCATTACTCAAGACACGAGACGTGAGCAGGGGCCGCATATCCCCAAACATGTCTAATTAACGGATGTGCAAGCATAAGCGGTAATATGCAGGACCCGCGCTTGTCATAACAGGATATGACTGCACATGCCCCGGATACACCAGGTTTCACGGGACATATGCAACCCCCAAAACGACCGGATATTCAAGTTTTCGTGTAGTATTTGGTTTAGAAGTTACTTTTTTTTGTTCAAAGATGGTATATAATAATGACATATCATCAAAATCATGAAAATTGATAATTGCGTAGCACCAAAACAAGAACCCAAACTTTGCAAGCATTCACCTAATAGCTCTTACATTCCAGTGAGGTACAATCACAAGGAAATGCCAAATGGCCAAAGTATACTATAAACGGCCGCGGTGTTATTTGTTCCTTATTGTGTCCATGTTTGTCGAGCTTTCTTGTCCTGCCGACATTGATGCATTTCCTGGCCAGTCCAGTGAGGTACTACTACCTCCTTTACTGGTGCTGATTTCCTTGGATTCTCCGTCCGAATTCGTTAAAACATAATCAAAATCCTCCGTAAAGAGCACGTCCTGAACCTCCGATAACGCTAATAGCAAAATTTTAGGTTAGATATTGTAATTTGCCGGCGAAAGCAGCCGAACAAACAAGAAATATACCATCCTATTTGCACACGCCGTGCGTTTATGAATACTAATTAGCCTTAGGGACCTGACGTTATTTACTGGGGGAGGGGGGGGGGGGGAGGACTGGTGCAAAGTGGGTCTGGTAAAAAAATTCAATGGCCCTCCCCCGCCCAAAAAAAATTTTCAATGGCCCTTCCCCTGCCCCCCCCCCCCAAAAATTTCAATGGCCCTCCCCCCAATTTTCCCTTACCTTTTCCATTACACACACACTCTCTCTCTCATTAAATCATATAGCAGGGTCTAGGGGGTCCGGGGGCATGCTGGAAAAATTTTGATTCTGTGAGGCAAATAATTGAGTAAAGGTGAGTTATATACGTCCACATCAACGCCGAGAAAAGCCTGGCGGGGAGGGGCGGTTCCATGGCGATCTTTTCGGCTACGCATTTGTACGATATCTACACACAAAATGAATTTTAATGTTGTAGTTGGAAGAGACTTGGGTACATTTTAGCGATGTCGTTATGAAAACTGCTTTGCCCAAAATCACAAAATTAAGCATTTTTTGCACCGTATGCCAAAACTGTTATTGAATCTATGTGGGCATATGATCAAGGCACCTCTGTACCAAATTTCAGGTCATTCGGCTGTAATACCAGGGTATAGTTAGCCAAAATATACATAAAATTGTCAAAAACCTCAATAAAATCATTTTAGGGGCAGATATGTCAAAAATGGAAAAACGCCTAAGGGTATTGGTCCACTCTACCCTTGTGCCAAATTTCAGATCATTCAGTCCAGGAACGACGGAGATAGCGTGTTTTGAAGATTTGACAGGAGAAGAAAGAAGAAACACTAGACAGGCCGACATTTGCTTGACAGCAAATACAGCATATTTCAGCCATCTCCCTCCCCATGCTAAATAGGCTGTTCTAAAATCACCCATTTGAAAAATCACTTTTACTAATGAGAGTTTAACCCAAAAATGTATCTTACAAAATTCCCCCGTGTAATAATGGACTCCAGTGCACTCCATGTGAATTTGCACAATAGACCAGTCCAGAAATACTCCCACTGAAACCTTGGCCTTTTAAATAAGAAACGGAATCCAAAATTGAATTTAGCAAAAAAAGGTCCCAGTGCATGAAAAGGTATAATAGACCAGTCTAAAAACACTTCCACTAAAAATTGAATTTTGAATAATAACCCGTCCAAAGCTGAAATTTGAAAAAAATCCCCCTTCCGTGTTCAAAAATGGACTCTTCCATGTAAAATAGAGCAGTCCAAAAATACATCCGCTAGAATAGGACTTTGACATAATCACTACAGTCCAAAAATGGATTTTTAAAGAAGCCCCCCTCCATGCAAGAATGGACTCTTCAAGCACACCCATGTAAAATTGCAAATTAGACCAGTCCAAAAATAACGCTACTGAAAGACTTTGACAACCTAGTAGTCCAACAATGAATTTTTAAAAAATCCCCCCTCCGTGCGAGAATGGACTCTTCCGGCGAACCTTCTGTAAAGTTGCAAAATAGACCTGTTCAAAATACACCCACTGAAAGACTTCACCAGTCCAATGATGAATTTAAAAAAAAAATGAACCCCTCCGTGTAAGAATGGACTCTTCCAGATAACACCGGGCTCGCTGATTGGCTGCCCCCCCCCCCCCCAGGATATAGATTCAGGCTTGATTTGGTTACCTTTTTAATTATATTAAAAAGACATACATGCCAGTAGGTGCAAGCTGCAGGTGGGGGTCAACGATCTTAAGGTCATTGACCCCTCTGGCTATTGGAAAATGACCAAAAAATCCCCCAAAATATCATTTTGAAGTGGTTTATGTCAAAAATTATACATGTGTCATTTGAATAAATATCTAGTGCACCCTTTTGCCAAAATTTAGGTCATTTGGTTTTAAAATCAGATTACATGAGCCAAAAGTGTACGTTTTTGGTCATAAAATGGCCAAAAAAAGTACTGTATGCCTCAAGTGTTAATGAATCCATGTTCGCATATGTCTAGAGCACTCCTATGCTAAATTTCAGGTCACCCGGTGCTAAAACCAGGGCACAGGAGCCAAAAGTGTCCTTTTTTGGTCAAAAAATGACCGAAAAACCGCAAAAATAAGCATTTCGTTATACTGTACACCAAAAGTGATATTGAATTTATATGGGGAAATTTTTGCATTAATCTTCTCAAAAATAAAAAATAAACATTGCAAAAAGAACATTCGAAAACCTATAGTCAAGTTCCAGCCATGGATTCCATATTGTTTTTCACTCAGAGATTTAGCTACCAGGGTTCTAGATTGTTTTCTGTAATACTCAGAACTGATGTGTGGTAGGCATAAATAATAGCATAGTTTTGAAAACTTTCGGCAACGTCATCAAAGCAGATTTTGAGCCTGGGCAGAAACCAGACAATAGGGGGAATTTTAATTTATTAGCACTGGACTTGAAATTGAAACAACTACACTTGTGTTCAAAGATTACGATTGCTCACCGCTTTAGCTCAAAATCATATTAATGAAGTATTGTAGGCAAAACCCAAACCAGGTGGTATAGGTCAATCCTAAATCCACCCACCTGTGGCGTATGTTCCGTTGATACCTCCATTCGGCTGGTCGTCCTCGCCAAAAGAAGTGAGCGTGATGGTGTAATTCCTGTCGGGCAGCAGTCCCGATACGGTAGCCGAGGTGACCCCTGCTCCCGGTGCGGGAGAGAGGTCCCGGTAGGAGCCCGACCCGTCTGCCGGCTGGTAGCGGAGCCTGTAGCGCGAGATAGGAAGACTCCCCACGACTGTCCAGGACACGGAAAGATGACCTATCCCGCCATCATCAAGAGTCAGCCCTGCGAGACCTGGAACTGTATAGTTTTAACAATTAAACAAGTGACCGTAGGTAACATAATCTGTGACATAATTCTGGTACATGTTGAGTGTTTTGCTGTCTGTGTTGTGTGACGTTGTGTTTAGATCGCATAATGATTATATTACATGGCATTAAACCTAATATATAGTATGAAGTTAGTTAAAGATGTCTTACATATGTCTTCCACATGTTAATCACATTACTGTAGACGTAAAAAGCAATAGCAGTGTCATATGTGAGCGACACCAAAAGGGAACAGACAAAAGTTTCTGTGTGTGGTAAAAACATAATCCCCCTTCATGAAAATTCTCCTTGAACCATACTCCTTCTGTCCTGCTAATTCCCTGAAGCGGGCACAAACAAACCCGGGTACGAGATAGCACAGCTGAGTGCGTACAACATCTGCTTGACGGGATCCAATTACCACAAGGATTAAGGCGCCATCAAAACGAGGACCTGAACCACTATACCGGAAGGCGTAGGGGTGAATTCTGAATATATTACATCCATAATAAAATTATGAAAACAGCTACCGCGAAAAAACAACAACGTGCATCATCGCACAGGTCCGTACAGAGTACATGCCAAACTACATACTCATGCGACAAAGGGAACATACAGATGCGAACGCGCTTGACATCGTCAAAAATAATACCCCGTCGCCGGAGGTTACCATCTGATCACAGATTACTTAAAAATAACCGAAGTGCAAGTGAACTAATCTCTACCCAATGTAACAGCAAACCCTTACCAGGGTTGCAGCCAAGAACTTCAACCCTCATGCTGATGTGATTATGCCAAGACTGAACCACGAATAGCACATAGCGGGCATTGACTGGGGTTTCTAGAAGGTTCGTCACAGGTGAGAGTGCGTTTGTGTTGCCTGTAAAAACCTGCAAGATAAACGGATGATTCAGATTAAGGCTTCTTCAAACTGTCAGAAGTTTGCTAGTATTACCAACCAGACAACGTCGATATCTTTCGCATTTCATAAACAACGAACAGCAATAATTGGGCTTAAGCTTAAAGCGTACCGCGATATTATACATGTAGGTGTGTAATAACCAGACGTCATCTTGAGCAAACAGACTTGATGAATAGAGGAGTGTTGTGAGGCGATATTTGCCTTGAAACGAGAGTGATAAGAGCTGGAGCAGTGTGCGCTGCTGGTAAAACAAAGAAAGTAGAAGTGTGGCACTTTGAAAGGGACATGACCCACCAACAGATACCCGTATAGACGTGGGGCAAAATCAATTATAATTTCCATACTTGTATCTACGTTACCTTGTCTGAGCCATCACTGCTGGTAAATGTCGTCCAACTGTTCCACGCTGCTCTGTACTGGAGTTTGTATGACGTCACAAACTGTTCGCCATGTTCGGTTGTGTGGTGCCCTTGAATAACTGTACCCGTGACGCGCTTTATCTCTCCCAAATCCACCTAAAAGGCAAATATAATAATCATAGCGTTTGTTTTGTAAAGACGCGAATAGTAGCAGCTTTGCAGAACACAGGGTTTCTGAATTATACCGGTATAACAACTAATTCTACTTACACGTACAGCAAGAACTTAAATTGATCATAAGACAACGATAATATTCATGGGGTTTTGCAATTGCAATGTATCGACATGCATAAAATTAATCAAGTTGCAGCCACGTCGCCTTTAAAGTCATAGTCTTCAAAAATCATCTATTTTGTTAAAATGTAACAAAGTTTGCTCGAGAAGGTAATGCTGAAAACAGTTGACAGCGACTGCAAGCTGTTAGTCAACATTGCACAAAGCGAAGTTATCAGTTCACGCCAAATTAAAGTCGAGTACTGCTGAACTAAAAGATTTTGCCTATTTTTTTTAAATCGGCAAACAAATTTCAATTAATACAAGTTTAACTGCCGCTGATGCTGTATTTCCAAACTTGCCCCACTACATGTCATAACACATCATGTAAGATTTTGTTTTCGATTATAACAGAGTTGCCAACATGAGTGTTGTGGTGGATAAAAAGTTAACAGGAAATACTTCTTTTTTCAAATATGCGTAAAGAAATGTTTTAATGTGTCAAAAGATATACCTACCTGCAACCATTGTCCGATTTCGTTCCCCCTGGCGGCCCACGCACCATAGCCAGCAACTCCGTTTAGGCGTCCCTGATATGGCGCAAAATCAGGATGGGACGAGGATGCAGTGATGTCACTGTCGGGTATGGCGCCGGATTCCATTCCAAGTGGAACCTGACAGACTGGGGGAAAACAAATTATGTTCCAGGTTGTTTGAAATGTCCTTGGGTGGTGGGGGTCTGTAGTATCCTGTTTGCGACTGATTGTGATATTTTGCATTAAGCTTTTCCAAAAAAATAACCATTGCAAAAAGAACATTCGAAAACCTATAGTCAAGTCCCTTGACCAGCCATGGATTTCATATTGGTTTTCACTCAGAGATTTAGCTGCCAGGGTTCTAGATTGTTTTCTGTAATACTCAGAACTGATGTGTGGTAGGCATAAATAATAGCATAGTTTTGAAGACTTTCGGTAACGTCATCAAAGCAGATTTTGAGCCTGGGCAGAAACCAGACAATAGGGGGAATTTTAATTTATTAGCACTGGACTTGAAATTGAATCCCCTACACTTGTGTTCAAAGATCACGATTGTAGTTTACACCTGAGAAGATATCGTGTACGCAGAATTAGGCCACATATATTAAGGTTGACGCAGACTGATTTTGAAGTGGAATTATCTCCATGCAACACACATGTATAAAACACCGAGTTTCCTTTTTCAATGTTTCCTTTCTACAATGATTGCGGAAAAGACTAAATTAAAAACTAGAATGTCATGCCCATCGTATCCGAATTGACACCTACTGGTGTTACAGCCCAAAATCTCCACCCTCATGGTGACGTGCCATGTCCAGGACTGAACCACAAAACGCACATAACGGGCATCAACTGGGTTGTCCAGTAGATTAGTGACAATGGTGTTCCTGTCGGCGTTGCCAGGAAAGACCTGAAGGGTAAATGGATGATTTAGACGGGGTTGCTTTCTACACTATTCTATTCAGCTCTATATTTTCATCAGTAGAAATTACCGACCAGTCGACTTCCATTCCGTTCGAGGGTAACAATATCAACTGCACAGAATAAGCTAGCTAATGAATCAAAACTGATCTGCTATAGATTGTAAGGAGTGTCTGTGAGAGGGGCTTGAGATCTAGTGATATTGGCACAGAGCACTGGAAGGACTTTGCCAATGACAGATGCGGTTGGAGATTCATACTGCGAAGACAATTAAAATACGGAGAACCTAGACTGATGAACACCACGGAAGAAACCCACATTCGGAAGAGAGAACTTAGCAACAGACCTGAGTCACCTTACACATGTGTCTCATGTTCAATCCATGTTACTTCCCGGTATTTTGATAATAGAGTTATAATATAATAGAGAAATAAGAAAAAAAATATTTAGATTGATAGTACAATTTCTCAATAAGAACACACAATTCAGCGACTGCGAGTAGCTCAATTCAAATAAACCATTATTATTATTGATAATTCAATTTTCAATATACCACTTCTGAACCATTCCTGCCGGCATATGTCGTCCAACCAATCCGATCTGTGCTGTACTCAAGTTTGTATGACGTCACCCACTGATTGGCAGCAGGCTGACCCTGAATAAGGGTGCCGGTGACTTGCTTCATTTCCCCTAAATCCACCTGGAAGGCAATTATTGTTTTCACCATAGAATGTATGATGATCAATTTTGCAGGGATCACTATCTCTTGTAAGCTAAAACTAGGAAAAGATTTTACAGTGATATATTTCAAATGCACAAAATTCACAGTCCAAAGATAGCAACCACGAAACCATTTTCCTGACCGTCATTTGGTGCCTCAGGCTAGTGTTGGGTAATTGAGTCCAATCACACTCCCTGGTAATGGAAACTTAGGAGTTACCAAAACGTCGGCCAAGTAAATCTTTTCACCGTTGTCTTGAATGAACATCTAAATCCCTATGACTTACAAACCTGATGAACGTATCGACAGGAACAGAACAAGGTTGTTAAATGTATGAAGATACATGCTTACCTGCAGCCATTGTCCGATGTTGGTATACTTAGCTATCCAGGCACCTGCACCAGCAACTCCGTTTAACCGCCCGCGGTAAGGCTCATAGTCAGGACCCAAAAACGAGGATGCAGTGATGCTGTCATCAGGTATGTCACCAGATTCCATCCCAAGACGATCACTACAGGCTGGAAGTCAGGACAAGAAACAATAAGTTTGATGTCCGTGAAAAGTCACGAACTTGTTTTTTGCATTCGATCGTGTCGATCACCTCCCAGCGTTTACCTGCCTGATCAAGCTGGGTCTTCGACCCTCACTCACGCGGTGGATTTACAGCTTCCTAACCGACCGGAAACAAAGAGTCATCGACACCCTGATATTTCTCGCCATTAATAACAACGCCAGTGTAGACGACTTAGCAAGAAGATGGAAATTTGTAGATGACCTTATTCTAGCAGAAAGCCAACGTCAACGAAACCTCCCATCTCCAAACTGACCATGACAATCTCGACACCTGGACAAAAGCTTAAAAAAATGAAACCGAACCCTAAGAAGTGCAAAGCAATGCAAGTTTACTTCTCCAAAGTCGCCCCGACGCCACCACCTTTATTCCTCGCCGGTGAACCACTGAACAAAGTCAAAGTCGTTAAATTACTTGGCTTATTTGTATTTACCGTGGCTGGCAAACACAAGTTGACCATGTAGTGAAGTCAGGTATGAATAGAAAACTATTCCTGCTCCGACAGCTATGACACCTTTCTCAAGAAGATCTTCTCACCTGTTATAAGACCTTGGTCGTAAAAAGACCAAAGTGATATTTTTGAGGTCAAATTTGTATTCGGCATGTGCCAAAACCTTTGTATACTAAGTTTTTCCCTTGTATCTTGTATGAATGCGGATAGATTGTAATCTTGCATATTCAATTAGCTGATACAAGAAACTACGCATAATTTTCAGGCCTTTGAACGGCCATAAGTCTCTTACGGTATGTCCGATTTTGTTGAAATAAAAACCATTCTATTTCTTTCACTAAGACCTAGCCAATGATATCAAGTTTGAAAAGCTATGAAGAGCTTGAAATTTTTGTGTAATTTGAGACATCTACTTTGACCTTGAATTTCGGTGGACAAAAAGCAACATTTGATAGGAAAGTATGTAAGATTATGAAAATAGAACTACATAACAAATAAAATTGATGGCTATTTTTTGGAAAATATTATTTTGAAATTTTGCTCAGCCACCGTTGTATACTACCTTAAGTAATAATGTGATGTATCTTGTGATATTGTATTAATCTGATAACTGATGTTGGCTTGGAATCCCAATTAGTGAACTCATAGCGTTTGGGCGAAATATTTATAATTATCCTTTATGGTATTGTGCACTTTTTCGTGATTTTGCAGTATGTACCATATAGGTTAGTTATTGATTGTTGAGCAGCACTAGCTATTTTACTGTATATCGACGTGCAATATTCTTCATGTGCAATATTTGTAATCATCATTTACTATATTAGGTTTTTTTGATTTATTGATTTAGGCCGACGTGATCAAACATGTTCGCACATGTTGACACACGACGGGGTTATACCGCCCCTTACGGGGTGACATACCCTTTCGTATGGCTAATTACAAGACGGGGATGCGCCAGGTCTACCGCCCGGGTGAATGATGTAGATCACCATGTGGCTGATACGAGACAGAGGTCGCCAGGCCTCCATCCGGGTGATTTGAAGTGAATCACCAACTCCCGACAGAAGGATTTGCACCAACGCACACCGCACTATCGCACGTGTGGGGGTTCTTTAACGTGCATGGGGTATGGCTCTCCCCATACACGGGACCTCCATTTAACGTCCTATCCGAGGGACGACCCATATTTTCACTTGAGTAGTGGAAAGTCGTGTAAAGTGCCTTTCCCAAGGGCACAAGACCGGCAACACGGCAGGCGGATTCGAACCGGCGACCTCTCGGTATTATTAGGTTTTAATCTTATTGTAAATAATAGATTGCAAGGATTTCTCACTTTTTCAACCCTTTACACTGTGTAGTAGTGCGTATGATCATTGTATCCATGTAAATATTCACCATGATTCAGTCTTACGACTACATAGAGTGATGTGCTGTTTGTGATATCAATAAACCATTCATTATTATAACTTAAACAAAAAAAAAGGAAAATGTCGATGAATTCTAACAATTATTCTTGGGGAGATTAATATAAGTTACATTCTACATCAAAGGTATTGTTACAATGCATCTTCTTTGACATATTTAAAACAGCCCATTTTAAATTTGAATGAAAAAATAGCACCTGCTTTTAGGGACAAATACACAACAACGAAAGAAGGGCCCAACTTACACAATATCATATCTCATAGAAAAATACGAAGGCTAACATATTAGTAACATTTTTATATAAAGTTGGATTCTAAAGTTAAATGCTAAACTTTCTTCCGACACAAAAGTATACAAGGATCAAATTTTCAATGACCATTGTCACATTCTTCAGGATCAATACTGATAACCAATCCGAACGAAAAGTCGCGAGACTTATAGGCACGTGATCTTATCAACACGTGATCTTGCGGATGCCTTTGAATAATTGGTCAAACGTGCTAGGAAGTCTATAACGCCCACCGTCTTTGTTCAGTGATGGCTGGAGTGCCCTGATGTATATGGCCTCCTTCACACCTCTTACAAAGTAGACCAGTTTTCCAGTAGGATTTGTAATGACTCGACAAAATCTTGGATCTTGGATCGCATGACCAGGCAATCTACCCTCTGCCAACTTGCGCACCCGTTGCGCTTTTTGATCGGAAGTGTTTTTCGACTTGTCCATTTTACATGCGGGTTAAAAGGGAAGAGTCGATTCTCACACGGAGAATTTTTTTAGATTAAACTTTCATCGGGATTCATTATATCCTTTTTGTGTTGAGGTGTCTTGAATTGGTCTATGTAGCCTAAAATGCTACCGGAAGTGCCCATTTCTCACAAGGGGTAACGCTTTATATACAAATTTGGAACGGTCCATATTTACATGGGGGTGGTGATGGAGTGAAATATGCTGTATTTTCTCCCGAGCAAATGTTTACTTTTCTAATTTCTATTTTCTTTCTACAGGGTAGGCGCGCTCAGAGCCAACATTTTACTTCTTTTGTTCAGTTTATTAAGACACTTGTGCTTATACAATGTTTTATTTATTTATTTGTTCAGCCGTTTCACATGACAAACAGCCAGGGCTGCCCAACTAGCCGTAGGCTATTGTCAAGGGCTAACCCTGTACATGTTCGCACATGTTCGCACACGACGGGGTTATACCGCCCCTTACGGGGTGACACACCCATCCGGATGAATGATGTAGATCACCATGTGGCTGATACGAGACAGATGTTCGCCAGGCCTCCATCCGGGTGATTTGAAGTGAATCACCAACTCCCAACAGAAGGATTTGCACTAACGCACACCGCACCATCGCACGTGTGGGGGTTCTTTAACGTGCATGGGGTATGGCTCTTCCCATACACGGGACCTCCATTTAATGTCCTATCCGAGGGACGACTCATTTTCCACATGAGTAAAGTGAGGAAAGTCGTGTAAAGTGCCTTTCCCAAGGGCACAAGACCGGCAACACGGCAGGCGGATTTGAACCGGCGACCTCTCCATAATACAATCTTTATGTGTATAATTGCAACATGATGTTGAAAATACCCGTGCGTAATGCTGTATTTCATGGTAAATCATAGGTAGATCGAAATCTTTAAAAAGGGTGAAAGAAATTAGACTCTCTACCTACCGACCTTGAACTTTAAGATCGTAACCGAAAACACATTATTTTCATCTAGCCCTTATCTTTTTAACCACCTTGATACACCAATCAAACGGCTGATCATTTTGTACGGAAGGAATTTTCAACTTTTGTAACTGCAAACCCTGGGCTTTGTTTGAAAACTCAATGCAGTCTCACAATGCAGTAATGCGTTGGGTAAAGACTAGAAAACATAAATTCATTTAGGTTTAAATGTTGCGAATGTCTAAGTACTTTTCATTTAATCTGATATATATGATGACTAAATGTCTCATCTTATTTCACGCAGTGAACGGTATCAGTATCAGATGACTGTACATCGGTCTGACTTTTCCTTTCTTCGTGCTCGCAAAACTGAAAAGGTCATTATCTGCTGTTGGTGGTACACTCAACTTGCAAACAACATCTCAACGTATGAGTTGCCCAGAGTACTCAGTCATAAAAAGTCGTTAATGTCTGGCTGGTGGAGACACACCCAAACCGCAGATAATTGCTCCCCTGCAACAGGTCTTGGCCTTATATGACACGAGTACTTCGTCATGGATGTTGATGTAGTTTTCTACACCTTTATGTTGACAAAAGAGACACAAAAGTACAGGCGGACAGTGGGCACCTTTTTTTATCCACAATTGTCAGTTAGTTTAAAACGGTTTTGAGAACACCAAACCCTGCCTCTTCTAAGTTAGTGACTTTTAACATCCGACTCATGTGCTTGTATCGAACACAACCAAAAAATAATATCACACGTCAGTTAGAATTGTTTGTCTTAAAAACCCGTTTGTGTTTTACGCATGCGATGCTAATACTGTAATACTAAGAAAAAAAGATATGCCATCAATTGACCTAAAAATCATCCGATGCGTACCAAAAATTGTTTCATATAGGATATTGGAGGTTTTTTTCAGGAATGTCTCTCCCCTGCCTCTGTTTCGATGGCTATCAGACATCTTCCTCAAAGCGTCTAACTGGAGTGTCAGATAGGAATCAAAACGTCAGCAAGTGATAGATATTAGTGGTTGTAAAAAAAGGAAACTTCGATATCCCATCCGACATTTGGTTACCGATTTCTTCGGTAAATGAACCGTAGACCTTAGACACTACTAATTAGCCGGCTCAAGTAATCGGAATTTTTCTGACAGACATATCGGTTCATATGCCTACTACACTATTATTATCAGTTCAAACTGAACATTTTCGTTTGACATGGGTCACAAAAAAACAAGTATGGTTAAACTTCATGTGCCATTAGAAAACAATGAAGCTCACGAGAAAGAAAAAAACTCGACTGGTAAAGCCTACAAGGGAGTCTTTACTGGACGTTCCTCACTCCACCAAGGTGTAAACATTGGTACCTGTGAATACTTATATGGGGAGGTGAAAGGCAATGGAAAGGGGGGGATAGGCTCCGCCTTCCAAAACCGTGCCTTGGACACAGTGGATAACAACGCACTGCCCCTACGGCTTCACAAGAAGGCTACGGGATAATAACGTTAGAGCCTACCTTTTACATGTGATGCAGAGAGAAGAATGATACAACAGGTCAATCTGATCACAACTTCGTTCCGTGAAGCCATCGTTGTTACGGGCGGGCTCTTTATAACCCACGGGAGCAGACGCTTCCGAGCCCGTACAATTGCTGTCTCTGGTCCGATCAACGCGCTTCTTACGTCTTTTCTTTTTGCCTCTTCAAACGTTAGATCAAGAAAAGCATAGACAAAAGCTCTCTCTGTGCACGTCAGACGCGGCGTCCCGTGTCTCTCCTAATAACGTCTGTAGTCAAGTCTGGCACCTGCGCAACGCCAACAGAAACATCTCTAGGTCATTAAAAAAAGGGCGTATCGACGAGAATTTTTTGGAGGGATCTTAATCAATACATTACCGACAAAACTCTGTCCTTTATGTATTCAAGCTTCTCTTACTTAGCAAACACCTTGTTAGTCCCAGAAATCTATCGTAATTTTTCCTGGGTTCTTGTTGTTTCCAATATTTTTCTGCGATATTTTCCTGTCGTCAGGTTGTAATTACACCGTCCGTTTCTAGGTGTCGACTGGAGCTGCGTCTTTTGTACGTGGTTTATGATTCAGTTTGTTGCTTGTTGTCAAGTCTGGCACCTGCGCAACGCCAACACAAATATCACTACGTCATAGAAACAAGGGCGTATCGACGAGAATTTTTTTGAGAGAGCTTAATCAATACACTATCAACGAAACAGCGGAGTAAAGCTACATTCTCTGTCCTTTGTGTATTCAAGCTTCTATTACTTAGCAAATACATTTTTAGTCCCTGAAATCTATTGTAATTTTAGCTGTGTTCCTGTTGTTTCCAATGTTTCTCTGTGATATTTTTCTGTCGTCAGGTTGTAATTACACCGTCCGTTTCTAGGTGTTGACACGAGCTGTGTCTTTTGTACCTGGTTTATGAGTCAGCTTGCATTATGAACGATGGAAAGGAGAAAGGTACAAAAGTCTGCCAGTCAGGTGGAAATAAGTAGTGGGGCAAAACACGTACATTTTTTCCTACCATTTCCATGCCATAACGCCATAACTATGATTTTACACATATTTGTAACTACACAGGTCCGTTAGGTAGAATATTCCTCGTAACCTGCGCAACCGCCATCCCGGTTTGTGTGATATGTAATGTCATATTTATCCAGATGTATGCATGGGTATTTTATGACACAAAGAAGCGTATCCTCCGTGTGGCTCATGAAATATTCAAACAAAAATTAATGTGGCGGCGCTAAGTTGTTGCAGGGGGATTTTACAACTTCTTCCCGAGGAAACATCTTACATTTGTCCAGATGCATGTATGAGGTTTTCACGATAATGATACGATACACAGAGAAGTACGAATGGATATACTACGAATTACTATGCCATACCTGTGTGTGTGTGTGTGTGTGTGTGTGTGTGTGTGTGTGTGTGTGTGTGTGTGTGTGTGTGTGTGTGTGTGTGCGTGTCTGTTTTTTTGCGTGTGTGTGTTTGAGTTACGGATGTGATCTCTAAAAGGCAAATAAAAGTATAGGCGTTAAGTTTACAACTTCTACGCGAGTCACCATCTTATATTTCTCAAGATGTATGTCTGAGGTTTTGATAACAATGATACACAAAGTAACCCGGCTCATTAAATATTTAAAGGCCATCCAATGTGGTGGCTCGTTGTTGTTACAGTGCAATTTCACGATGTCTTATCAACACTTCGTGTGTTTTTGTTTTCTTTCTTGTAAACTTTAAGGTTGAAGAAGCTAGATGCCAGGGGTGTTTCTGCTCTTTTTGTTTGTTGCTATTATCCAACGCATGTTTTGCAACGACAGTCTTCTATCGTTGCTTCTCGTCTTGTAAAGCTATAACGTCATAACCTGCAAGATGAGACACGCCCAAAAATGGAAAGGCATACTTACTAAGGCTTTTGTTACTGGATATATCGGGGATACAGATGCCCTGAATGCGGGTCCTGATGTACCCACGATAAGAAAACATTAGTGCGAGCATACGGAAGTTAGCGCCCCGGGCTTTAGTCCTGAAATTATAACTCATCTGAAATTTACATTTTTAGCGTCTAAATGTTAGTTTGATCCTTTTATATTTCGCAAACGTTAATCGATCCTTTTTTTGGTTTAACCCTTTCTAGACCGGCCTTTTTCTGGAATTCCCGGGGTGGGGATGCTCTTTGGACCCCCCCCCCCCCCCTGGTAATTTCAAAACGGCTTGGGTTAGGATCTCATTTGCAGGGAATGATGAACTCATAGAGATGTAATTGTTTTGAGTAAAATCGTCTAAATAGGGATTGTCCGTTATACTTCAAAGTATTAAACAAAATGTTGACTGATAAGGGTATCTTATTGATATGTAAGTCTGCCAAGGCTTCTGTTGCCAATGACGACGGCACTGACATGAATATGACGTCAGAAAATAACGGTATATGTCCGCCATTCTTAATTTTCTAAAATACTTTTTTCTACATATAACACCAAACCCAAATAGAGTGGACTAAAAAGTTTATGAATGTGTTTTGTAGGAAAAAATTATTAAAGGGGCTGACGTTATGACGGAATTTAAGTAAAAATAACCTGACTTTTTCATGCTATTGACAAGGTTCCCCATCTTGGAATATAACCAATGAAGTCTTAAAATTAGCATAATTTTAATTTTTATTATAAATGGAACATAAGATTACAAAGGATCGATGCTTATCATATATGAACACATGTATGGTCTATCATGAAAACCTTGAAACCTCATTAACTGAGCAAACACTTGTGAGTTTTTCATGGACACACGAAGAATCACAAACTAACAGTTTTATATTATCGTATTGTCGTTGCAAGCAATATTTTAGACGTCACGGCGTTTGGTAGTCCTAGCACACGTCGTTCGGCAGTTATTCGGCGTCAAAGTTGGCGCAGGCACATTCAGCCCACACCGCCCAGAAGGGGTTGAAGGAGATTTGTACCTTCATTACAATATGGCTTTGTTGCACAACAATTGTACAGGATACAAAGCATGGCATCCACTGGTAGATACTAGAGTGTGTAGTGTATATGGAATGGACATTTTTAAAATCATCAGAGACTTCATTGGAGAGATTTCTAACGTCTGGATATTGTTTAATATATTTTCCTAGGTGTGCCATGCAGGAGTTGTACAATGTACTTAAATTTGCTATTCAAGTCCAATGAGATACACAGTTGTGTATAAGGTGACAGTTAGTATTATGAATTATTACAAAATAAGCATATTTGGGACATACAATCGTAGAGTGATATTCGTCTTTAATTTAATCCAGACAAAATGGACACACACACCCCTGGTGGATAGGATTTCAATGCTCGATGAATACTTTATGGCTATATCTACACACCCAACCTGCTAACAACATGCATTAATGTTTATTTGAGAAGATGGTGCATGAAACATTACCACAAAAAAATCGGGGGCGAGGGCCAGCAAAGGTGTCACCGCCTGTTCCCCCGCCCCATTTCTCTTGTGTGGTGAATTTTAATAAACAAATTGCTATTTTCCTTGCAACAGCAGCTACAAAATTAGCACGCATCCTAGTTTGTAATCTATCCTGAAACATTTCAAGAGTCTCTAGGTTACTTAGGCTGTAACGTCAATGATCCAAATGTTTCATATGGCATCTTAGCCTAATCGTTGTGCTTAGACTTATGTTTGGTCCTTTGAGTAAGGAAATACTGAGCTCGAGATGGTCGGGAAAATGAAAATGTACAAGATGTTTTATGAACTCCTTGGATTCTGACAAATTAAACTATGTTACCAAGGCTTTTCAGCAAAAAAAATCTTTAGAAAAAACACTCGTTTGTTTGTCAAGGAATATGTGTCTTTTAGTCAGGTGCCCTCTTGTAGATGGTATGAAGAGCCCAATATGTGCAATCGCTTTCTATTTAGAAACTTTTTATCATTTAGTTGGTTGTCATTTAGAATTGTTGTGGTACATGATACATATGAGTGGAAATGAAATGTGGAAATGAAATGAATGTAATTCTATGTATAATTTTCCTTGATCTTGTATGTATCATAAGTTAGAAAAAAGGAATGCGTTGTTGTTTCCGGGCAATGATACTCATTTGACACAACAGTACTTCAATTTCAGGGTAATAATACTGTAAATGCAGAAACCTTCGCTGTGGATTGATTTTTTTTTTCTATGGCTGTAAGAGACAACAGTGCATGTTGCTACCGTGAACTTAAAACCAGCGCGAAAAGTCCTCTTTCCCGCTACCCCTAAATTGAATCCCCGTGAAGTTAAATGCATTTACAGTTAAAATGCAATCACACAATTTATATCACTTCACTGTTGCACTATTTCCAGTAAGTTAAGTAACAGTTGCAATCATTTTTGAAAGTATATATATTTGCGATTCATCAAAAAGGAAGATATTATGTGGATATTGAATATGTAACCTACATGACTACTTGCTTTCTTTTTCATGACGGCCTAGTCCTACATTGTCAGTGGTTACTGCAAGATCAATAAGTCTATAGTGAGAACACGCTGGAAATAAATAAAACTAGGACAGTACAGGCTGATAACTCCGAAAAGACTAAGTCGATTTTGAAAGTACGTTTTGTCTTTTTAAATGTGCCCTTTGTTCTTTGTCCAAGTTCCATTATTTGAGCTACATTTTATACTAAACTTAAAGCAGTATTTAACACTTTACAGAAGACAAGTGTTCTAGTGGAGGGGAGGGGGGCAAAACAGCTCATTTGCAAATAATTACCCACTACTTTCACTAAATTAGCATTTAACAATAAGCCTTCTCACATTAGTTAGGGCGCATGTGCGGCGACAGGAATTCTAGGTATATGTCAAAGGGTAAGGCACACAGAAAGAAAACAAAACCCGTCGGATATTGTTATGCAAATCGAAACAGCGGTGAAGATAAGGACTGTTTACTTTTTGTGTGCCTTACGCTTTGACATATTGCCTAGAATTCCTGTCGCCGCACATGCGCCCTAACTTATGTGAGAAGGCTTATACCATGCCTTAGAAATATAAGAGGGCAAAGACCGTTTTTTAAACTTGATATCTGTAAAAAAAATGGTTAAAAGATAAGGCTTAAACCTGACGATCTTGCCTCATTTTACACTAGAGAGCCGGGTTATCAAACAATCCTTTGTTTCCGAAATATCGGCCAGTTTGTTATGATTGTATTGTAGGTCACTAGTGCATACTTCCATTGTTTCCCATTCAAACTAAAATATGTTGACAAAACCTGTTAATCTTTAGTCTTTGTCTACCTTCAAGTGATGGTAAAAATGCTCACCGCGTTCCGGGCTGGTGACTGCAGAAAAACTCTCTCCAAACGACGCGCTCTGACAGGCAGTCATGGTATGGAATCTCTGGTACACTCCGCCATCTTGGAATGTTCTAATTGACTGAGCTCAGGTGGTGCCCGGCAGGGTGTCAATTAGCTCATATAGAAATGCAAAATAGAAAAGGGGCAGGGGGAAGCCTTTCCAGTCGCACCTTGGCTCATTTCAAGGCCATTACAATATTGTAATGATTCTTTGGTTGGGCCAGCTTTGACAGGACTTACTTAACATAGGGAAGATTGACACCAAGTCTATTTTACAGACATATAATGTATAAAAAAACTCTTGTTTTATTTTCTTTGAAGAGTAAACAAGGAGGCAATTAAACCCCATTGGAATAAGGATAAAATGATTTTCTCAGTTACAAAAGAAAACACAACCAAAACGTATCCGCCTGTTGAAGATAAAACTCAATCCCGGAGGTAAATAAGGTTCCTTAGCTTGATTTGGACACAAATTGTGGTATGATAGGAGGACATTTGACTGAATGATTTGTCGATTACGGATACTGATATTGACTAGAATATCATTTCATCTGATATTATGATATTTGCTTAGACCACACTGACTTGCTCAATGCGTCTAAGACACGCTAGTCATGTCCTACCCAACCTCTCATTTAAATATTATAATGACATTGAAATGAGGAAAGGTGCTAGTAGAAGCTCCTGAATATTTCATAGTTAGGGCGATAATTGCTGTAGTTTCACCGCCCATCATTCCTCCTTCTATTTTGCATTCGTTTGCGCAGATTTCACACCCTGTTGAGTAGTCCCCATTGTTCAAACATACAATCCAAACAAATTACGGCTGCAGGCCAAGCTTGTTGTCAACTTACGAACATAGCAATGTTCTGAGACTTGACAATGGCATATCACAAAATGAACCGATCAATGCTGCTAAAGTAAATGTTTAGAATATCAATTTTCCCACTGGGCAGCAAAATAAACATAGCCACCACAACCTCTACCCTGTTAGCATATGCAAGGAGGTAAAATTTTAACCTCCTTGGCATATGCCTTCTTACAAATCAAGAACATCACACTGGCTTGTATTTTGAATGCGGCGCGACGGCTAGACAATCTTTTGTGCTTTGTTTCTGGCAAGGAAATGCAGGCAAGCCAAGCGTGGGGACGCGGTGTGTTCTCTAGACAACTCTTCAGTGAGGAACAAACCAGAATTATGGTATCCATGATTCAATCAAAGGGGAAATGATACATTCCTTCCACTATATGGCTCAGGGAAAGAAGCAACAAGCGCATGTTTGTAGCAAGCGTTGAAAAGATAAACCTTTGAGCATTTATGCCAGACAAGTGAATACACATCACTTGACTTTCCCGCTTGCGCTGGGAGGGTGGGGGGTTGGTGGATGGTATCACGTAAGCTTTGTCTCTTTTTCCTTATGGGACTTGAGGAAATATTTCTTCTTATGGGACAGCAATAGTCAGAAAGGCCCACTGGACACTTGTCATTTTCTGATATTTTCAAGCTTGATTGGTTAACGCCAACCCCAGTAGCACTAGTACTAGTACTCAAGCTTGTCCATATTAGAAAAGAATAGAAAACCGACAGCTACTCTGAGGATCTGCACAGGAGGCTGTATGCTTTATAGGAACTAATAGCTGTGGCCAATAAGTCCTCTGCCGGCTAAACTCATTTCCATTGCCACAGCAAGATCTGCTTGGAGGTTAACACGCCTTGGTAGGAAAGCGATTCTTATACTTCGCGACTGTCTCCACAAATCAGCTAAAAATCTCTGTTCTTCCATAGCTATCATCACGTAACATTTTCCGTCATCAAGAAGTGTAAGCATGTTTTCTAATCAAAATCACAGCTCTTGAAATTACAGAAGGCCTAAAAAATCGGAAGCAAAAATTCCTTCTACAGAAAAGTTACGATAGGTGCATGTTTCAAGCATTTATACCAGACGGCTGAATACACATTTCACTGGGTCCATTCGGGGTATGAAATGTTACTATTAGATTTTCTGTCTATCCATTTTACCGTGTACCTGAAGTATTTTGCCTTCTTACTAGTCTTTGAAATACAGTTTTGGAAACAAGGAGATTAAAATACATGTTATTTAACCTCCTTGTTGAGACAACTTTGTAATTTGGACTTGAATGGATACCATTCTGCTTGTGTGGCTCTGTATGTCTTCTATGCATAATTAAAAATAATTGCCCATAATTACTTTGAGCGAAGGTGCGAAAACAATTAGTCTATTCACAGATGACAGGCTGTCAGCGTGATTGATGATGATTGATGGGCCCAAATAAGCAAATTTACTACAATTTTGATTTTTAAACTTTAAAGCCTCTCACTTAGCGCTTGGCTTTGGGTTACAATGTTGAAATTGGGTGCAAACAATACACAACAAGTTGGTTTATATGAATATCGACTCCCTATCTCTATTATATTATTGTGTATTTGGCTATCGGTAGGCAAAGTCATAGCCACCCCTAAAATGATATTAATATTTTGACATCTAAGCATTTTCTTATACTCTGGAGTGTACAGCTCTCGACATTCCGATAGAGTACAACTCTCTCCACATCCTCTGAAAATTTCATGCACCAATTCTGACCGGAAGCGCTGAGTGTAGGCCAATATTCAGTGAGTCAAATGGGTCCAATATTATTATGAATCATGGATATATTATGCAGATTTTCCTAAAAATAACAACTTTGTTAAACCCTTGGGTATTTGGTTGAGCTTTCCTGAAAATATGAAGTTAATTGGCCGCTCCAAACTTGAGATACACTCGATTTTCCAGGTAGCCCTGTATTACCCCTAATTTAGACCACTAGCGTGTCTTAGACACATTGAGTGAATTATGGATGCGAGGATAAAAGATTATTGTTAAAGAATCATGCATATCACCCATAGATAACGACTATTTACAGTATCCAAAGTATCCATTATGTTGCCATTATTAATGTAACACAAGATCTTATTGACACTTTTGATTCTAGTTTGTACACCATGATGTTATGAGTCAAGTTACGACAACGATAAGAGTTGGTACCAAACATGGTACGAAATATAGGACTAGGGAAATTCGTATGCAAAAGACATTTGTGTCAAATATTTAACATCTGATCTTAAGTTAGTTTGTAAACGATTAACTCGTTAAACAGTATCAAGATTTGGTACCAAGAATAGGGTAGATTCGACTGTAATGACAATTACACTATTTTCATCGATATCGCTAATTGTATACACGCAATTATATAAAGATTTTATTACTGCCACACATATATCGATAGATATCACATCGTATCGCTGTAAGATGCAGAGGACATTGTCGTTGATTTAGAACATCAATCCTCCTTTGTTATCAATAGACTATTGAATACCAAGACAGATGTGATACCAAACATAATTCAACCGAAAATGTAATGACAACTACAATATTTACATAGTTAAATGTTCACACGGTCATCACACATTGTTAATCATACTCAGAAATATAAGAATGGGAATAACGAATATATAAAAAGCCTAAGAGTAGCTTAGACGTAAACTACGTACAGGGAAACATAACCTTTCTAAACTACATGAGAACAGTGAGCAGCCTTGTTGTGCCGTGTAAGTATTCAAGCTGATACACACTGATCAACTCTTTATAATATATAATCAATTTCCGTATTACTATGTATAATATAGAACTGGAACGAATTTACAACATGCTTAAGTCAATGTAACTATGTAGTACGTGAACAGTTTATTGCAAAACTTCTATCATTCGTCACATCTGTTATCCATTCATCATATTACATCTCTTCATTGTCATAATGTAAAATGTTTTTTTTAGTTTAGCTAGCTATAATCTCACTTGATAAAATCCTATATCGTACTTTCGTACAGTAATTTAGTTGTGTCGAGCTTGTAGTCATTTGTGAAACTTCAAGCTTGCGAAGTACTTGGTTGAACGTCAGTCAGTGGAATCAGCTGACGATTCTTGCACTCAAACTTGTACATCACGTCAGTCATCCTGTCCACCTCCTGCAGTACCGTTTCAGTCCGCTGGAGGGTCTCTTCCATAAAGTGGTCTGAAAGTGGTGCTTCAACTTCAGAAACGACAAGAACGTAATGAATTTTAGTATAGCTTTTCTTTTTGTAATGCAGAACACTCTGAACTATTTGTTAATGATTAAAGTTTCTTTCTAAATCATTTGGTTATTTGATAACAATTGTTGGAATATTTGGTAGCAATTGTTGGAATATTTCATGGCAATATTCGAATATTTCATGGCAATTTTCGAATATTTCATAGCTATAAACCTGCTGGAATCACAAGATTACTTCCTGCGATCTTATAGGTCTTGCTGTCTTTGGGAAAACGTTTACAAAACTAGAAAGGCCGACATTTGCTTGAGAGCAAATACAGCATATTTCAGCCATCTCCCTCCCCATGCAACAATAGGCTATTTCAAAATCACCCATTTGAAAAATCACTTTTACTAACGACGGTTTAACCCAAAAATGAATCTTACAAAATTCCCCCGTTCAAGAATGGACTCCAGTGCACCCTATGTGAATTTGCACAATAGACCAGTCCAGGAATTCTCCCGCTGAAACCTTGGCCTTTTGAATAAGAAAATCAAATCCAAAATTGAATTTAGCAAAAAAAGTCCCAGTGCATGAAAAGGTATAATAAACCAGTCTAAAAACACTTCCACTAAAAATAGAATTTTGAATCATGACCCGTTCAAAACTGAATTTGAAAAAAATCCCCCTTCCGTGTGCAAAAAATAGACTCTTCCATGTAAAGTAGGGCAGTCCAAAAATACATCCGCTAAAATAGAACTTTGACATAATCACTGAAGTCCAAAAAATGGATTTTTAAAAAAAGTCCCCTCCATGCAAGAATGGACTCTTCCAGAACACCCAAGTAAAATTGCAAATTATACCAGTCCAAAAATAACCCTACTGAAAGACTTTGACAAACTAGAAGTCACCAAAGTCCAAAATATGAATTTTGAAATATCCCCCCTCCGTGCGAGAATAGACTCTTCTAGCACACATTCTGTAAAATTGCAAAATAGACCTGTCCAAAAATACATCCACTGAAAGACTTCACCAGTCCAATGATGAATTTAAAAAAGAAATGAACCCCTCTGTGTAAGAATGGACTCTTCCAGATAACACCGGGCTCGCTGATTGGCTGCCACCCCCCTTCTTTAGGGTATAGATTCAGGCTACGTGATTGGTTACCTATCTAATTAGATTAAATAGACATATATGCCAGTAGGTGCAATCTGCAGCTGGGGGTCAACGACCTTAAGGTCATTGACCCCTTTGGCTATTGGAAAATGACAAAAAAATCCCCAAATATATCATTTTGACGTAGTCTATGACAAAAATTATACATGTGTCATTTGAATAAATATCTAGTGCACCCTTTTACCAAAATTTAGGTCATTTGGTTTTAAAACCAGAGCACAAGAGCCAAAAGTGTACTTTTTGGTCATAAAATGGCCAAATAATCGCAAAATTAAGCATTTTGTTGTACTGTATGCCTCAAGTGTTATTGAATCCATGTGCGCATATGTCTAGGGCACTCCAATACTAAATTTCAGGTCATCTGGTTCTAAAACGAAGGTACAGGAGCAAAAAGTGTCATTTATGGGTTAAAAAATGAAAAAAATGACCAAAAAATCGCAAAAATAAGCATTTTGTTATACTGTACACCAAAACTGATATTGAATCTATATGGGGGACATATCAAGGCACATCTGTGCCAAATTTCAGCTCACTCGGTTATAATGCCAGGGTACAGGGGGCCCAAATATACCATTTTGGTATTTCGGTTTAGGAACAACGGAGATACCGTGTTCTGAAGATTTGACAGGAGAAAGAAAGAAAGAAAGAAGAAACATTACGAATACAATATATTTCACCATACCTATGGTATGGCTGAAATATAAATATGAATTGCTAGGAGCTAACAAAACTGTTAGACAATGGTAGCTCTGATATTACCGTCAAAGTCCTGGGGTTCATGACGCATGCCAAGAAGACTTCTGAAGGAGTTCCAGAAGTAATCTCCCATCGCCGTGTCCACGCCGATGTCGTCTGACGTCTGACAGTAGCTCAGCCAGTTACAGAGCATCCCCACTCCCAGATTCATCTATAGGAGAACATAGACATCAGGCTATGTAGTGTTCTTGAAGCTGTTATTTTGCAATCTTGGAATGGTTGGTAATAAGAATCATAATATACATTTCCATAAGACCAACTGAAATAATCTAATTTTTATCTCACCAGGTAAAAGACGAAGACCACGACGAATGTTGAATAATACAGAGGTCCCATGACACGATCCACTGCCTTCATATCGTCCGCAAAGACATCGACAAACGGCCTCCCCAAGCCCATCTCAAACAGCAAGTACGACGTTTTCTTAAATCCGGAGAAGATTTCAATGTTTTTGCCGAAGATCAAAATACCGCTGATGCCGTAGGCCACTATGATAACCAACATGTGCAGGAAATATCCAAAGAATTCCCCATATAGCAGCTAGTGCAAACAGAGAAAAACAAACACCAACTACTTATTTCAGGTTTCTAATGTTCTGGTTAACAGAATGGACTATAATGTCGGAATTTGGGGTAGAGAGCAAATAAGATGATTTCTACGTACACGAGGCAGAGCGAAGACGGTAGCCACGCCCCTGGAGAAGTTGAGAACCCGCAGGATGCTTAAGGTACTGATGAAGATGGAGAAGGACAGGATCTCCTTGAAGGTAGCGTCCCATTGGCCGGCGGTACTGATGTCTACGAACTCATTGATACCGAACAGCCCTGTGAAAATTCCATATGTTAAAAACTTACTGTAAACATTTGTTGGTTGTATGTCGTCAGTTTCTAAACTCGACAATTTACACTACGCGAAGAAGAAAAAAATCCTATGCATGGAGCATGTGTACTTTTCACATACACAAAACAGTTTCTGCTTTCCCCAAATTTCAGCAACATGTGGATAGTTTGTCAGTAGATACCTTTTGTTTGTTGTATATCTCGCAGTGCAGCAGCTGCCTGGATGTACCGAAGTGCGAAGGTCACAATGACGGCTGTCGACAAGCCAATGTTGCACAGGATCAAGACGTTCCAGAAACTGGTGAAGTACGCACGACCGCTCTTCCGTATGTTCCAAACCTCATTAAGAACGTTGTAGATGTAGAAAAGGACGAACAAGATGTGGAAAAGCATCTGGACATAGTCGTCTGCTGTCTGGTACTGGAACAGTCGGAAAGTCTGGATACTGGGCTGGAGTTCAGCAGCGCCCCCTGGGAGGTACTGCAGCCTGAACACCACGCTACTGAACAACTTCACGTCAGGGTGGTAGAAGTTGGCCCGGAGGATGAGAGTGTCTGAAACCATCAGGATCCAGTCGGTCTGTTTTAGGAAATCTATCACTGCAGCAGCCTGACCAGCATCTCGTGGCAGGTCCACCGTGGTCAAGCACGCCGAACTGTTGTTTCTGAAATAAATAATAATGGCAACTTTCTAGCAAAAACGAAAGTTTGGATTTCAAATGTCTATGAACGAAAATTCAGAGGTTTACATATAACATAATATCTCATAACTTCCATGGCATTCCGTGGAATTATGAGAGTTGGTGTTAAATTAGCAAAAAAGATTTATGATGGAAGTTGAGCTCATTTTCTCTGGATACGTAAATGAGCCTTGCCAACAATCCATCAGCATCAATTACATTAGATCTGTGACCATTGGTCACCACAGCATGCTATAGAAAAAAAAATGATATGTATCTTACCTGACTTCGTCGACAATAATTGTGGTGTCCTTGCTCGAACAATTCTTTCCACTCTGTCGGCCGAGAGCTCCATTAAGTAGATTCATCATCAACTCAGGATAGAGTTTTTGTTTGCTTGTTTCGAGGTCTATGTCTATTGGGCTCTCTGTAATTAAACGAAAATCCCGATAAAGACCTTTTGACCAATTGTACACGTAATTTCATTTTACTCAATGAACACCACATAACCCGAAAGTCGCATCAAGTTATGACGCTAAGGCTATATACTAAGAGGTTACGAGTTATATATAGCATTAACAGCATCTCTTCTCCTTAAGTAAAAATAAAAATTAATGACTGAGACCAGCTCAACTGCTCACTGTGACTGATGAGTAACTTAGCCAAATTGGACCAAAACGCTTTATGGTCGATTCGAACAATTTTGCTTACCTGGATACTCGGTGGTTCTCTCCAGACGAACAGGACCGATCCGGAACGCGTTCGTTCCAGCCGGAAACTGTTTGTCCAGCCAGCTGAGCTTCTGTCCGCTGTACCCCCGCTCTGGGTGGAGAGACGGGATCAGTTCAGACGACAGCCACTCCCAGGCACCGTCTGCTGTGGCGACCTGAGAAGACAGTGTAAAATTACGACATGTAAACTGTTTGCAATGATCATGGTCAAAGAGATCATCAGCAGCAGCTACTCACAGTCGTGTTACGAATAAAGGTGATTTAACGGTTATGCCAACCAACCGAACAACCAACCAACCGACCAACCAACCAACCAACCAGCCAGCCAGCAGCCAGACAGCCAGACAGCCAACCTAACAACCAACCAAATCAACCAACCAAACAAACAAAAGAGTGTAAAATGAACGACATTTGGCGCTCAATTTTCTAAACATTTCAACCACTCGGTTATCGCCGGATTGCTGTTTGGTCGGCCGGCTTGAGAACGGCAGTTTTTCTAACCGTACCTCCTCATACTCGGATAGCAGACTGTTCTCCAGAGAGGTCCTGATGTGGTAGGCGTGTCTGTCGAAGCCCAGAATACCGATGTAGAAGGCATTTCCAGTGAAGATGAGCAGAAACACCAGGAGCACCAGGATGTTTCTACCTGTTGTCATCCTTTCGGTCCAGTTCGGGTCATGGCCGGTTTTCTTCGGGGCCGGTGGTAAAACCCTCCGAGCAGGAACTGAATCAGAAATACAGAACACCAATGAAGTTAGCTTTATGAAACACTGTAAACAAATAGAATTTCAATTTTACAGCTTTGGCCAAGAGAATATTCTAAGTAACGTTGTTTTATTTGATTTGTAATACAATCTGCAACATAACAATGTTTTCGTTTTTTAAAAGTAAAGGCAAAAAATGTGATAATGGATGCTGTCTTTGTGAAACAAAGAAAGATGATATGCCTGTGTGGCCGAAGCAGTGTGGAGACTCACCATCATAATCCCTGCTGTTTTTCTGAAGAACACCGATTGGACAGCGCCCACTGTCCAATAAGTTGGTCCCAAAAACTCCCCAAACACAACCCTTCACAGACCACACAATAGGTCCGATGACGACTGTCTTTATGTAAGCAGTCAGAAAAATCTGCAAAGTGTGTACAGTATATTGTTTTAAGTCACAGACGTTTTCTTAGATTGCCTGAACAAGAGCTTTCCAACGTCCGTCTTTCACACATTATTCGACGTATTTCTAGCAGTACAGGTAAATTCGTTTTTGTGTTACAATTGTACCTTTGACGCTGTAAAATCTCAAAGGCATTCACAAAAATTTGCAACGTGCGCACAGTCACAAGAGTACATGTAGCTTGCCTTTAAAGCAATTACTCAACCAGCTGGATATGATTTTTCTTGCGTAATTGTTATTTGCCGTATCTTACTACCTGTATATCCAACATTTATCTGTGTACTTTTTGTACTATTTCTTTCTTTGCTTGCCTGATTGCCAAAGCTCATAGTCATAAAATGTTAAACGTTTTCCAATGCCTCTGGAATTATTAGTAGTAGTAACATTATATATCATGATTTTTACATATTGAACCAATGATCTATACCATCTCAATACACAAAGATTCATGACAAATACCAACCTGAACAGGCTCCAGCAAAAATGTGGAGAACAAGAATGTCAGGACGAAGTCCTTGAGCCATGCCTGGCTTCTCCCAGCTCCAAACTGCAGACTGTACACGATGACGAAGAAGCTGCTGCAGACAGATGCCAGGATGGCGAGGATCCACGCCACCGTCTTGTACGGAAACCGGCGGGTCGTTTGAGATGTTGGCATTTTCATCACTCCTGAGGGAATCTGATCCTCCAACGCAGGCTGCTTGCGAAACATCGGCACGAGGATGACGTAAACTGGCAGGAACACCGTGAAGGATGTTGCTGCAGTACCAATCAGTTCCGATAGACGGAGAGTGATGACTCCAGCGTCGAACATCGTAACATCTTGTGCACCCAGTTTGACCCCGTACCACATGGCGCTGCCCACCATCCACAGGGTGGTCTGTGCCAGGCAGCAAACCAGGCGCTGCGCCCGGCTGAAGTGTCTCACACCGGAGTTACACACGGCTGACAGCAGCAGATGGTCGTCGTACAGAAGGTACGAAAACGTCGGTAGGGTGTACTCAGACATCCTATGGTAAATATAATATAAACACTTAAACATGTGTCTTTATGGTAACTCATGTCTCAAGACAGGAATATTGCTTGTATTTCATATTGGATGCTATATGATGTGTGTATACGGGACTTACCCCATTTCTCCATCAGCTGCCTTCAATGTCCTTATTGTCCTACCGTCTTCCTTGGTAGAGGACAGCCAAGTATAGCATGGGAAAAAGCATCTGTGCAAAGAAAGACAATAGAGGAAAGACAACTCATTATCTTATAAGAAATTGATTTTGCTTAAGATCTCAAATTAACAGGGTGAACTCAGTTTGGATGTACACCCTACTTCCAGCCATGATATACAAAAATTCGGAAACAAATCAGCAATTAGATATATCTTGGCAGCGTTTCCTGATATGAAAACGTATTCATCCTGATATTTCCTGAGAAAACAGTTCAGTGAAAAGTGCAAGATTCCTGAAGCCTCTAGATCTTGTAGAGTACACTTGTAAGACCACAGCCTTAAACCAGGGAAAGAAATGAAGAGCCAAAAATTGATCCTGTACCCACCCTTGTGATGTCTGTAGGTCCCAGACCTTGACGTTGTCTATGAAGAGTGACTCCATGTCGCCCTTCCCGGAGCTGTCGTGCCAGACCTGTACAGACTGGAGCTTGCCGATGGAGGCCGGTGTCGTCATGATGTGGTACGTGTCACCTCCTCTGGCTAGGATCTAAAGACAGATACAAACATGGGGAATTGTAATTTCTGTTATAATCTATAGTTGTGTTTCTTCTCTCCATGGCATTGTCTGCATTACTTTATGATACCGTGCTCTAACTGGAAATCAAAATAAGCATTTGCCTCGTAAAGGTATCTGTTAGTTGAATTCACCAGATGAATTATCACTATATTTTATTTTACGGGTTCACAGACGCAGAAATAAAAACGCTACACAACTCACCAAGCCTGCAGGGTTGAGAGTGACCATGGCTGTCCTGCCCTCTGACCCTGTGATCATCAGCCCGACCACAGACGCCGTGCCGGCATCAGACTGGGTTCCCGTACGGACAGACACGACGTAGACGTAGTCCGCACCGGGAACATCTGATGGGATTGTAGAGACTTTGGGAACAATCGCCATGCTGAGGTGTGCTTTGGCGAGCTTTGCTGCTTGTCCAACAGCAACGCTGTTTCCCACTGCGGTGCTGAGAGCGATGTGGCTCTGAAAAGGTTTGACCAAGTAAAGATTTATTTTACAAACAATAGACATGTCGATGAAGGTTAGACATCCACGTAATAAGATACGCCAAAAAGCAGTTACTCTAGCAACATAGATGAATAGATAGCTGGTACAAACATGGGGATTGTGCTTCCATTGCACTGAATAATGATGTCATCGGTATCGGTTGGAGGGGCTTGAAATAAGAGAGTTCAACGTACGAGATACCGTGAACAATAATGTTAAGCCTAGAATATCATACAGAATTTGACCTTGACGTACCCTGATGTTTGACTGCAATATCAATAGTTGGGACATCAAAAATACCATCCACAGTGCTATGATAATGCCAAATACGGTCGAATTTGTGGACAACTTGTCTGTGTTGCTGCCAAACTTGTCGAATTCCACGAAATTAGGAAGTGCCAGAAAAGACGCTGCCATAATCACCCTGGAGCTTTTCCCATCGCTACTTGGTGTCATGTCACATGTACACCGAGTGGTCTCCTCGTTCGTATCAATCCCAACCTGCAGATGATACAAAAAAAGTTATTTCATTAGTTATGTTGAAAACAGCCGTTCTAAAAACACGGAAATACAAAATCCAGCGTAGTGTATGATGAGGATTAGGATGATAAAAGCAAAATGGAACAGAAAAGTATTAGTTTTCTGTCAAAACAACTAGGTCTTGTCAAGAATACATTTATCTACAGAATATTTTATTAATTATTACAAAAATACCTCACATCCAACTGACTACATCAGCATTTATTGGGGCAACAAGTTTAACTAAGTAGTAAGATACTATCATATCGGTAAGTCAGAAAAACCTGGCAGCGGCGGTTGTCCCACGTCTGGTTCTCGTTTTCCCGCATCAGACAGGAGACTGCAGCAGTCTGCAGTGTGAATCCTGCAGGGATGACGTCACGAGCTGCGGAGGGAGGGGTTTGTGTGTCCGTTGACGTCAGCAGTCGCCTCACACCACCATGGGGTAGGTGTCCGCCTGATCCACAAACATCACGGGGAAACATTAGTGTACATTTCCAAGGGAGTAATACCTTTACTGTCTCATAAAAATAACTTTTAGACTAGAATAGACACATGATGTATTATTTTACATCTGCGTGTCCCTTTCGTGTTACCTGCAATTAATTCACTAATTTCTTGATTTTGAATAATCAAAACTTCTCATACTAGCCCTGCAACTTATCATTGCGTTGCTCAGATTTAACTCATATCTGAAACAATAGGTATACGTAAGTACCATAGGGCCGCTTTAAGAAATGCGATAGTAGTGATCAGGTTCTGTGTACCTTTTCTCTTCACTCCAACCATGAGCCATCCGTGCTCCATGCTGATCTCCGGAATAAGTGATGTACTGAAATTGGAGTAAACAAGACCAAAAGGCATGTCGAAACCGTCATAGTCAGTGACTTCGGGAGGTTTGACGGTCGTCGTGTAGTCGTATTCTTCTTCAGTTGGGAAGTCGTGAAACCGGAAGTACACCTGTAGCTCGGTGTCGACGTCATCGACTGAGAATCTGAGCATGGGCACCTGGCCTCCATCGGCAATGTACATGGCGTGATACTTCATGTTGGTGTCACGACTGGGAACCTTGGTCAGAGGGAAGGATCTACCTGCATCATCAAGGTTCTGCCTGTATGATGTCGGCAGGGTGTCATGATACTGTTCTTCTGTGTCACTTGTGGTGCCAAACTGGACTCTGTGTTTGACGAAGACGGTGATGTTAGGCTGTAGGTTCGATGCATCAAATTGATTACTCTGTTTGGTGATTTTTACCATGACAACTGATGAGGTCACCTCAGTCTTCTCTATATTCCAAACAAATGGATCCTCGACAAATGCAACAACCTGTGAAAGCAACGGCGTTCAAGGTCATTATATATATATATTGTTGCCTACAGCAGCGCACTTAACACATCGACCTGTTACCAGCTACAAAACCATGTTCATAATGTCTATTGTGACGTATCAGTGAGGCTAAATGCGGATAGTTATTTTTACTTCTTTACCTTCAATGTGGAATCCTCCGGAAGATTGTCCTCCTTCGTGAACACGATGGAGCCGACATCCTGACTGATAGGAACGGTACCGACATCTGGGATACTCTTCTTCACGGCCGTGAGCACACCGTCAGACCGGATGTGCGTCATATTTCCTTCCGGTGGTGCCTCTTCCAACAGTTTGTCTGCTGCAGTATCCAACAGTGCCAGCATGTCTCTCGTTTCACTTATCACCTGTATTGTGGGATAAATTTACACAAATTTTTTTCACAGATTAATATGCCTCCTGAAATCTTTCTGTGGGTTTATATTGTGCTGGACTAAAAGTTACTAGTATTTAGCAAGCAATTGGATAAAATCATGATGTTTCAGACAGCATGCTATGTCCTTCGCCAGAGACTGGACGAACATCAGGATTTGTCAGCTTGTGAACCAAAACTCTTAATTAGTATAACCTTATTACCTGAATGCCTAACCTTGACATTGTGCTGGAACCTTGCCACTATCATCTGGACAGTATTTCCACCTTACAGTGAATATATGGTTCATGACAATTCGAGAGTGTCACTACGTACCCGAGATTTCAGACGTTCTTTTTCATTCTTCTCCTGTATCAGCTGTTCCATCGGTGATTTGTCTGTAGACTTGACGTCTATCAGGTTCTTTAACTCATTTGTGACGCCAGAAGAAAGGTCAACGGTTGTCTCCATAGCAACGGTCTTCCTGCTACTGCTCTGAGCTCGCAACACCGACGATGTTGAGTCAGTCACTTCTGTATGTTTGGCACGGAACAAGCATTCAGTTACACACAAGCATAAACGTAGTGAATGATGGCAACACAATGGATTACTGATCTCACATGCAGACAGAGAAGTACAGTCAAACCTGTCTATAGCGGCCACTGAAGGGACTGGAGAAATATGGCCACTATAGACAGGTGGCCACTATAGAGAAAATGTTGATCAATTGACCATGAGCAAGCTACACATGATTTCAATTCCCACTAATCTTTCTCACCAAGTAACATTGTCTCGATCGGTAAATTCACCGACAAAGACTTGCACTTTAATGCTCAAGGCTTGCAGACCTTCTGCTACCGCCAAAATAACACTGTCAGGAACTCCAAATCCTCGCAAACTAAAATTTCAAACTCGGTACAGGGTGACATAAGGCTGCAGTATGGTTACAATAGGCAGTGTTTCTGTATCAACGGGACCGGAAATCGTGTGACCGTGGCCGCTTGGACAGGTGGCCGCTAAGCCTATTTCTTAATCATTACGAATCCAAGGGACCGACAAAAAGTGGCCACTATGGCCAGGTGTCTGCTATACAAAGTTGGCCGCTAATACGGGTTTGACTGTAGTGGATAGTTGTTACATAATCTAATATTGATAATGATTACTTGGATCGTCAAGATTGCGAACTGATTTGCTGCTTTCATTATCTTGTTTTCCTTTCAGTTCATGTGCATTGTATGCCCCTCGTCGAGTGTCATGAAATATGCTAGCAGTATCTTTAGATGTAGCTGCAGAAATTTAATATCTCCATTGGAAAAAAACTGTCAACATCTGGCATCTACTTCAGAGACAACGTTGTGAAAGAAAAAAAGAAGAACCTTTGAGAAGCTCCTTGCGATCATCTAGAGAACCGCTGAAGTGGTTCACTTTCTCTCTAAGAGCCTTGATCAGAACAGGGATCTCCTCCTGCAGTTTAAGGAATTGTTAAACAAAATGGTTTACCATATAACGCCAGTATCAATTAATGTCAAACTTTGCGCATATACATGATATGTAGAGACATCTAATAAAGCTAAAACAATTGCTAACAAATATTATGTGAATTCAAGGTATGTGCTATCACTTCTGTCAGAAAGTGCGCCTGAGTTGACGATTCTTGAGTAGTGGTAAAAACAGGAGGCGGAGATGTCGGCTCGGCTGTACTGGGCGGCAGGGTAGGGAGTGTGGTCATGGGCGACATGCTGGAAACTTCGTCATCCGAATAATCAGAAGATTCTCCATCAACATCTGTGGAGAAAGAGGAAATTATTTGGCTGAAAAAATGTGTTACAAAATCTGATATTAGAAAAATGGCAAAAAAAAGTTTATTATTAGAAGCCTTGGCTTCTGTTTACCTCCGAAGACGAAGGGCGTTGTCGTTTGAGCTGTGCTGGTCTGTTGTGTGGTCGGGAACCACTTGGTTGATAAAGCTGGGGATGTAGGAGACGTCACAGTTTGCTGTAATGTTCTTATTGAAGTTGTTGTTGTTGTTGTTGTTGAACTTAATGTTGTTGCCTGTGACGTTGATGTTGTCGAAAGTTCTGTGCAAGAGATGAAAATCAGCACTAGGGTACACAATGTTGCATACGAAAATATCTATTTGATGTAGTACAGTACACTTGCAATTGTTTTGTTAGTTTTGTTCTTTTTTTCTGTTTGTTGTATCGTAAAGCCAGTATAAACCAGCTTTCGTATCTGTATCTTTATATGTGTCTGTACCCATTTTGCCAAAATTAGTGCCCTTTGGCGTAACACGCCAGCTTCTGTGTCTGGGTCTCACGGTAAAGCCGTTATAACCCCCACCCACATCGGCACGCGACGCGGCGGCAGAAGGCTTTATCTCATACCTTGACAGAAAAACTCCGGTTCTGTCCATGACCCATCTTCTGTGCATGTTCTGGTTATGACGTCACCGGAAGTGACGTGAAATCCCGGGGAACATGGGTAGGTACAGTTCTCCCCCAGCAGATAAGGACAGTCACACACGGGCCCAGTAGTGTTGTCCTGGGTCGGTGGGTCGACACACACTCCGGGAAATCCATCTAAAAAAAATCTACTTTTAATTACTTCAATGAGTAGAAATACCCATTGGGCTCACTTCCTTTGGTTGAGATAAAAATGTCATATTACATATAATTACATATACAAACACACATACCAGCGTCTGTCAGAGGCCAAAATGCATAGGACTACGTCCTGTAAATCTGAAATCATTTGACTTATATGAAACTGATATTGTTAGTGAATGTACTTGAAAGTAATCACCATAGTATAATGTGTATGATGGCTCCAGTATGTATGGTCAGAAACAACAGATGAGGGCAATGCCACAATATCTGTAATTATAAAGGACGACCGTTACCTTGTGTACAGTTGAACATAAATTCTGCGAAAACATTCATTCCGGAGATCCCATAGCGGAGAATGCTGATGTCACCGACGTAAGGCTGTGTCCAGCTCATGAAGGGTTCCACCTCTCCAGCCCTGCCCACTCCACCACTTCCGCCTTTCGACCAGCAGATCCAGAATCGTCGGAACTCTTCAGCCGAAGTCATGTCTAAACAATAAAAATAAAGTTATAAACACATAACAACATCTTAAAACGAGATTCCTGTTCTTACATCGCTTGCTCACATGGATGCATGCCCTTATCAGCCTAAAGGGTATTTTTTTCCCGGATGATTTGAAGTCTTTCCGTCTGTCTCTCCGAGTCAATCCCTCATAGCCCTGGGTAGGGGTTCTTGATGGCTTCCGAAAGCCTGGATTCCTGTCAAAACTGGATTTCTGTACTTACAACACTAGTGATATCTACATACTTGGACACATGCCTCATCATAGATGTGACGACCATGTTTTTGGGACGTTTTTTTACCCTTTCCCTCCGTCTCTGTCCATGCCTCATGGCTTTTGCTTGATCCCTCATCCCTTTAGACAATCGTCATACCGTGTTTCGAAAGCCTAGACGCTCAGTGTCAGACCATACCCTTCCTGTTTTAGTTCTTAGTAATACATAGGTAATTATCTTTGTCTTTGTGCATTAGAAGCTTATATAGAGATAGCATTATTATATTTGATAGCCGTATAATTTTTCTCATCGCCTGTTGCTGGAATTCTAAACATTCTTTTTCAGAGGCATTCTAAAAGGTCGATTATATGAAAAATCAGCTTTAAATTCAAAGTGATATCGAGTATTTCAAATATCTGGAGTGTCAATCAGAATCAAGTTGCTCTGGCAACGTTTATTACCTGTTGTTTGCTCCCTTGCAGCCCTTCCACGATTACTTCCCAGTCGCATGACATTGGACCATCCGGAGTTGATCTCCACACGAAATCCGTTTCTTTCCGGATTGTCGAGACGGACAAAGAAACCTTCCCCGCTGGTGCTGACCTTGACTTCGAAGATTAAAGGTGTGGTCTTCAAATTACCCTTTTCCTGGTGTTCACTTTGAACTATGTGCTTCTTGAATGAACAGGATGCTAGAAGGGCACAACAAAGTATGGAAAACAAGAATAGGTGTCTGAAACGTACTTTTAGTTTATGTTGCAAAATATACATTGGCATTGCATGTAAAGGTTGGTAGATGATCTACTTCTGACTTCTCCTTTCCGAAAACATGATGCAAGTCAGGCATGTGTATGTCAAGATTAAAACCGAAGTTGGATGGGCTTACCTTACGATTAATATAATAATTTGAATGTTTTTAACCTCAATAATCATATTTAGGAGAAGGAAGTCCACTGATATTAAAAAAACATGAAAATTCATAAAAGGACAGCAGATGACTTACCGGTACAGTTGTGTCTGTCTCCGTCTAATGTAAACCATTCACTGCAGGAACAGTCGTAACTTCCCACAGTGTTGGTGCAAGTCTGGCTACAGCCGCCGTTCAAAGTAGAGCACTCGTCAATATCTATAGAAATGAGAACAGGCGAATAGAAGAATATAGAGACTTTTGGCTACTTTCATTATTTCAATGTCTTTAATCATTTTCAGCAGAAAGAGTAGGTGACACTTGATTCACAACCCCACCCCCATGGATTTAGAGGGGTGAAGCGAAACCCGCAGTTGATGCTTTAAAACTTGCCTTTTTTATCAATTCTTTACTTCCTACCTTGGCAGAAAAGATCCAGTTCTGCCCACGACCCGTTTGCCATGCATGTTCTAGTTATGACGTCACCGGAAGTGACGTGAAACCCTGGGGAACACGGGTAGGTGCAGTTCTCCCCCAACAGATAAGGACAGTCGCACACGGGCCCGGTAGTGTTAGCTTGGGTTGGTGGGTCGATACAGGCTCCTAGAAATCCATCTGATGGGAAACGGAAGTTTGCACACACAAAAAAAAACTGATCAGTTAAACATTGTTGGCGATAGACATAAATACCGTGCAGCTTCCATTGATGATACCTACTTTGCATATGTTTGTGTGTGTATCTCAAGTGTTTATCTTATTGTATCTAGCCATCGGCTTTTAAATAGGTCCGTCTAGGCTTGCAACATGCCATTCAATGATATGAGTAGATACTAATGAGGCGGCAGGGCATCAATGAAGTTAGAATTTTTATCTACCTTTGGTACAGTTGAACATGAAATCTCCAGGTACATTCCAAGTCCTGAATCCCACTCTACCGATGTCAGTGACAGGATGAGGATCTGTCCAGCTCATGAAGGGTTCCACCTCTCCAGTCCTGCCCACACCAACACTTCCACCTTTCGACCAGCAGATCCAGAACCTTCGAAACTCTTCAGCCGATGTCATGTCTAAACATTCAGTAATATGGTAATGACTGCTTAAAAAACAAAACAGCAGAGTTATGAACCGATTTTAAGAAATAGCCATAGCAAATTACAGTAACTGCAAATCCACCAGATGCCATAATACTGAAACATCGGGAAAATACAACAAAGCGATTTAAAGAGATGTAGCATAAGTATTCCTGAGGGCATACTTACATCACGTATTGATCGTGTGCAGAGTGATGATCTTAATGGTATAGCTTCAGCATAATTCATTTATTAATTTCATATTTCATGTGACTTGTTAATTTTGCATAGTTTTGGTTATGTATTAATTTACATATTTCTAAAGGGAGGCTCACGAAGAATCTCAAGAAGGTTCTACCCCACCCCCACCCCCTCCCCCTGCATTTTTCTTCTGTAATATCATTTGGTTTTCATGTATATATGTAAAAAGGTAAACAAGCAAAAATAAGAAAACGAACAAATAATATACTCTTCAGATATTTAATCGTTCAAGTATCGTTGAATAGATTCATTAGTCACGTATGTTCATAGTTAATAGAAGTTTTCATCGAACAGTGACTTATCGGAGGTAAGTAAGACGTACCTCCAAATTTTCGATGGCTATCCAGTCCATCTTGTTCACGGAGAGACCCAATTCTCGCATGACCTAGTTCTCGCAACTCTCGCGAGAACTGGGTCACTCCGTGAACAAGATGGACTGTATAGCCATCGAAAATTTGGAGGTACGTCTTACTTACCTTTGATAAGTCACTGTTCGATGAAAACTTCTATTAACTAATCGTTCAAGATAATCTTGACAAGGCCTCTATACATTGTTTTCTGATGTGGCGGTATAATGGCACCTGGTGGAAGCATGAGAGCTGACTACTACCTGTTGAAGTATAACGTGCAACATCAAATCGGTCTTCGTCGCCTAGAAGTCTGCTTAGCTTCGATGCTCCAATTTTCAGCTTAATGCGATACCCGTTCTGATTTAAAGGGCTGGTCGTGTCAGAAGTATTGTTCTGTGTCAGAGTTATGTCGTCATCCCACGGGTAAAGGTAGATTAGGACGAAGCCGTCGATGCGGCTGGTGTTGACCTTGACCTCGAAGATGAAGGGCGAGGAGGTGACCTTGGGAAGGTCCCAGGCGATAGGGGTTTCACTCCCTACTTGCTTCGTGATTGAACAGGATGCTAGGTAGGGATACCGAGTAACACAACGTATTACAATCTTTAAAAAAAGATGCATTTCAAATTTTACGGCAGTTTTAAGGGAATAGAGTTAGATGAGGTCCTAGCCACTGCCGCTAGTGAGTGCTAAAGACCGAGTGCTGTGGAGTGATGTTGTGCAACGCCTCACCCCCCCCCCCCCTCGCCACGGACGACAGATGATGATGATGATGACTGCCGCTAGTGCTGACCTTAATCTCGAGGATAGAGGGCTAGTAGACGACCCATGGAAGGTATGTTACCCTTTACGTGCTTCGTGATTGAACAGGATTTTGGGAAGTAATGCCGAGTAAAAGAATATATGATATGCTATTAAAAACGTTTACGTTTCAAGGGGGTCGGCGAAAAGTTTTGTACGTTTAAGTAAGTTACGACAAACTTGCCATTGCGATTTGAAAAGGATATTTCCTATTCACCATTTTCGTAACTACACACATCTACAGCTCTCCATCTGTTTTAATAGCAACAATGGGACCTAACAACCCTTGCACATCGGTCACACGGATTAAGTGCTGCGCATGTAACTCCAGGCTTTGTTTACGCAACTGAATGGTGACGCTGAAAACAACTATCTAATGTTCTGTTCCCGTCCTTGCATTCTGTCTTGACTATGTAAATGGATAGATTAAAACTCAGGGGTGTTAGAAATGCGTAGGATCATCTCATCTTGATTGAAACTTGCCTATGTTGCAGCCCACAATATCCACCCTCATGGCGATGTGCCTTGTCCAAGACTGGACCACGAAACGGACATAACGGGCATCAACTGGGTTGTACAGGAGGTTCGTGACTGGGGTGTTCCTGTCGACGTTGCCTCGAAAGACCTGAGAGATAAACGGTTACTTTAGATTGGGGCATTGAAACACTTTCTTTACCATAGAATAATTTATTCAGGTCTTCCTAAGTAGCGGCTTTCGTTCATTTCAGCCGATGCTAACAAAATCAGATCAAAATAATGAATCAAAACGTAAGGGAGGGGCTCGAAATCGGAAAGAGCTTGTCAATGACCGATGAATTTGGGGATTCACATTGCCAACATTAGATATTGGAAGCCTTAGAGATCGAAATGCATGAGAATCCCAGGGGGATTAGAATTCCAACATTCATGTCACTTCCTTGTATTCTGTACAAAAATTTAAAAAAACGAATTTACCATTTCCGAGCCATCGCTGTCGGCATATGTCGTCCAACTGAGCCGATCTGTGCTGTACCGTAGTTTGTATGACGTCACCCACAGGTCGTTAGTAAGCTGACCCTGAATGATGATGCCCGAGACGTTCTTCACTTCCCCTAAATCCACCTGGTGTGGTAGAATGCGGTTTTTTGTCATATAAACATGAAAAGCACCTCTTGAAGATACGCAGAAATCATGCCGCATTGATGGACAGCTAATGTTTTTCTCATCGGAGAAAATGCATGAAATCACAAGTCAAAATATCAAAATCTCGAAAGTATCGTCCTGAACGACATAATTTGAGACCATATGGTGATGTTGCTTTAAGAAGTAGCACGGTTATATCAGGTTCCCTTGATGATGAAAACTGAGAAGTTACCGAAACGTCGGCCAAATTTCTTTACGTTTGTGCCAACGACCTAGTATTTTGTTTTTATTTCCAATTAATTGGTTTGGTTAATTGTGTTCAATTTATGTGATTATTGATGTGTTTAACTTTGTAATTAATCATTCTGCGTTGTCAGTGTTTAACTCATTTTGAGTTGTATAAATTTACTTCTTACCGCTGTGCTGGATTATTTACCTTTGATATTTATATTGTTTCTTGTACATTTTGATCCCTGGAATTTAGTTAATAAATAACTAAATGAAAGAGCCTTAAAATCAATTGGTAAAAGAATAACGTCTTAGTGGTTTTTAAATCAATTGAAGTGAAGGTACATCTACAACCTACTTAGTCTACATCTACAACAAAAGTCTCAATTCCAACAGGGAGCTACTGAGTAGATTGTTATGTTAAAGAATAAGCATCCTTACCTGCAACCACTGCCCGATGATGTCGTGCTCTGCGGCCCAGGCGCCTGCTCCAACGGCTCCGTTAAACCGCCCTCGGTAAGGCTCAGCACCAGGACCAAAGTAAGAGGATGCAGTGATGCTGCCATCAGGTATGGCTCCAGATTCCATCCCGAGTAGACGTGGACAGGCTGGTACAACTGCAGCTGTGGGATAAAATAAATAAAAACATTTCTTCTTTGCAATACTTGTGCATAGTTCATAAGTGACTCGATGAACTTTCATATTACAATGACTCTTGTGGAAAATAGTTTGGCTATTTCATGAAAGATCACGTGTATTCATTTTAAATCCCTAAAATGTTTTCACTGAGTTTTTCCATTCTACAGTGTGGTAAACAAGAATATAAAAACTTGAATTTAAGATGGTTCAAGAATCTGGGTTGTGACTTACTTGAGTTACAGCCCACAACCTCCACCCTCATGGCGATTGCTCCATACCAGGACTGAATCGCGAACCGCACAAAACGAGCATCAACTGGGTTGTCCAGTAGGTTCGTGACAGATGTGTTCCTGTCACAATTACCTGGAAAAACCTGAAAGGTAAATGAATAATTAAGATTGTGGTACCTACAACTCCTATTGTATAGTTTATACAGCTCTATATCATCATCAGTAGCAATGACCTATTAGTCTCCATCCGCCTTGTCCAAGGCTACCAACATCGGTAGCGTAGACTAAACTAATGAATCAAAACGCCATGTTATACTAAATGTGAGGAATGTCGGTGAGAGGGCCTTAAAGTCTCTTGATATTGACACAATGCACTGGATGTCCAAGGCAGTTGTAGATCCTAAAATCAGGAGTAGCTAGGCTGATGCGCAGCGAAAACACATTCGGAAGAGAAAGCTTTGACAAAGACAATATGACTGAGACTGCCATTTCCGTACTTGACTGTTTCGCCATATATACCCATCCTTGGGCATAGGCAATGGACTAGATTATTTTATCATAATTAGTATTTATGGGATTTGAGGGCCATATGTACATCTATGTTCAGGACAACATCCATGTCACTTCCCTGTATAGTTTTACATATTCAGAAAAAGATGAGTAGTATTGTTTTGACATACCATTTCTGAGCCAAGGCTGTCAGCATGTGTCGTCCAAGTAATCCGATCTGTGCTGTACTCAAGTTTGTATGACGTCACCCATTGATCGTCAGTTGGCTGACCCTGAATGATGGTGCCCGCGACGCGCTTCATTTCCCCTAAATCCACCTGAAAGGCAATAAACGTTGTGTTTGCTATAGAATGTAAAGATAAAAAGACGCGCAAAGTTAAATATCTCTTATGGGCAGGGATACGCTGAAATTGTGCCAGATTGATAGCTACCAATTTTACAGTCAGATATACTCAATGTAGCAAGTGCATGAAATCCCCATCCCAGTAAAACATTGCAACCTCGAAAGTATATTCTGGCCCTATATTTGGGTACGTAGGGGCATGTTAAGGCAATGTCCTGCCTGGTTTCTAAAAGTAACTTATGAGATACCGAAGCGTCTGTAGGTAAATGTTTCAAGGTTCGCTTAAAATAACCTCTAAATCCCAAAGAACCTGATGAATTTATTGACAGTAAATAGCCACCGACAGGAAATGATATATACAACCAGATTCGTAAGTTCCTGATGGCTTGTATTCCGTGTGAGGGCGCGGTCGTCGTACGTCGTAGGATTTTCAAGCAAGCCGTGACAGAACCAACCACCGACATGGATCCAAAACAGATCTTGTGTACCAAGACAGTTGAATTTAGCAGGAGACGTACATTTTTTTCCCACAAATTTTCCGAAGATAGCAATCGTACGACGATCGCACCTTTGTGACCGCGCCCTGGGAGACAATGCCGGGATCGAACTCATGGCCTCTAGTTCCAGAAGCAGGGCCGCTAACAGCTGAGATAAGCACACCATTTAAGGGTTTGACTAGCTACCTGTAACCACTGTCTGATGTTGTTGTATTTGGATACCCAGGATCCTCCAGCATCTACTCCGTTTAACCGCCCGCGGTAAGGCCCGTACCACGCTCTCATGGATGAAGATGCAGTGATGCTGTCATCAGGTATGGCACCAGTTTCCATTCCCAGAGGAATACTACAGACTGGGCAAGACATGACAAGAAAAAGATGTTAAGGTCAGTTTTACGACCCACGTAATGCTAAGGTCACATTTCCAAGCCGACCCTCTGCCGACATGTATGAGAAAATGGAAATGAAAGTGTATATCGCGGAATACAAATTATGCTCATCCCGGCTTGGAAGTGCGATAGTGCAAAATATGAATATAAGAAACAAGCTTGTGACATCGAAATAACTAGCATGCATTGTTTTGCGGACACTATACAAGGTTACTTATCCCAATAATTGAGTAGAAATAACGTTGACATTTACATAGCCTCAAACTTAGCCCAAATCATGATGTATTCACAAGTCCAAAATACGATTTACATGTAGTATCAAGTATGTAGTTGCTAAAAAAAGGTATCAACCTGGACGACAATGTATCGCCTTTGCCAAGAGGGGAAGTTTTTGGTGTGTGTGTGTGTGTGTGTGTGTGTGTGTGTGTGTGTGTTTCTGTACGTGCGTGTGTGTGTGTGTGTGTGTGTGTGTGTGTGTCCAGACGCTAACTCTAGAATACCTTAGTTGATATTGTATTGTGTGGTACAGTGATTACCTTCATGAATAAAGCTATAGTTTTTGTGTATGTATGTTTGTATGTTTGTTTTTCCGAATATTTGTGGTCAGCATAGCTTTGGAACCTCTGGATGACTAGTGCTGATACTTGGTATGTGGGTAGGTCTTAGGAAGACCATATGTCAATCATAGGCTTCTGATTCTAGTCATCTAAGAAAACTAAAGCATGAATTAATCAAAGTCTAACCAATAAAACAACAAAAAAATCTTACTGTTAGTGCTGCAGCCTAGAATCTCCACTCTCATGCTCATGCCACGATACCACGTTTGCGGCAGGAACCGAACATACTGAGCAAAGATCAGGTTGTCCAGTAGGTTCGTCACATGTGTGTTCTCATCTGTGTTGCCTGGAAAAACCTGCAAAGCGGATAATTCAGATTATCAATTCTTTAGATTTTATTATCAACAACCCGACAACGTCCCGACGTCCATACTTTGCCATTCCATCAAAGACAAACAGTAATGATTGAGCCATTCCTGAGCTAATCACGTTTATCATGCCTGTAAACAAATGGCAATTTGAAGCAAATCAACTTGATGAATAGAGACTACCTTTGAAAGACGGCGATTAGAACGAGACAGAGGAGCTGCTTCGGCATTTAAAAGAGATATTACCAACCAACAGATACGTGTATAGATTGTAGTGCAGAGGCAAAGATCATATCAAAAGATATGCTTGTATCTATGTTACCTCGTCTGAGCCATTGCTGCCGACATATGTCGTCCAACTGGTCCCGGTCTGCACTGTACTGGAGTTTGTATGACGTCACAAACTGTACCCCATTGATGGACCTATGACGACCCTGAATGATGGGACCTGCGATGTGCTTCATCCGTCCCAAATCCACCTATTCAGAAGATCTCTTTGTTATAAAGTAACGGAGCAGATATAGCTGACAACACGTAGCAGCACAAGCTGATAGCTAAAATAAGGCGACTGAACAGGAAGAACTGAAATACTAATGAATAGAAAGAAGGTAATATTTGGCTTAGAACAGCAAAGGAGTTCATACGGTGTCAAATTCTTCTGTTGTATTTCCAAAGTTGCTATATCTTAAACGTGCCCTAACATGAAATTGGTTTTCGAGTACAGAAAAGGCGTCACCATGGATGTTGTGGTGGATAGAAAGCGGTTCCTTTTCAAAATAGAAAGCCAACATATTCGAGAAATGCAGAATGTTTCCCTCTCAGTATTTTTTTTCCTTTTTTTGTCAAACTTCTCGCACACACTGTTATTCCATTAGACTCGCCGCTGAGGAATCGCTAAAAAAGAACGGGCTCGCCCCTGAGGCGTGTCAAAAATGACAGAAAACGAAGTAGGCGACATTCAACGTAAAGTAGGAGGGAAAATATGATAAGCGTCACAGGATTTCTTACTCTATCAAATGATATACATACCTGCAACCATTGTCCGACGGCTTTGTTAAAGGCTACCCAGGCACCATACCCTCTAACCCCGTTCAAGCGCCCATGGTAGGATGGAGAAGAGGAATAAGAGGAGGATGCTGTGATGTTGCTGTCGGGTATGGCGCCAGTTTGCATTCCAAGCGGAATGGGATGACAGGCTGGAAGAAAAATCATATGCCTCATAATATGGTTAATAATATGGGTGATAATATGCAAAATAATATGCTTTGGAATGGTGATAATATGCAAAATAATATGCTTTGGAATATCCTTGAAATGTAACCTGTAGGTTAACCGTATTTTCAAGAAAAATGGCTCAAATGAAATTGTATTTATCCAGTACGGGTTGTACGCCAGTTTATCTTATTGAACAAATTTAAAATTAATCCGAAAGTATATATGTTGTTAGAACTAGTTGATTTCGAGCTGCGCTCCGCAATAAGCAAAGTCAGAATTAGCGCTTATCCTCTTGAAGTAGAAAGAGGGAGATATATATAAGGGATTACCAGTGTGTAAAAGAATTTGTAAATACTGTACATCTAAAGCAGTGGGAGACGGAACACAATTCATTTACAAATGTTCATTCAAGGAAACCGAAATCACTCTTTAGAGAAGCCACAAAGACTTATCCCAACTTCCCCACATTGACAGACGAACAGAAAGCCACTTTTCTCTTGAAATCGCAGAACCCACAAATTTTAGAAAAGGTGGGGCTTTTCGTCTCCCTCTGCTTCCAAAAAAGAAGTCAAACCCAACCTGTTTAGAAATAGCCAACAGTAGTATTAGAGTAGAACATTGTTCATGACTGTTCATTGTCACTTGTATATCTACTTTGTTTATACCTTCTACTTGCAATTGGCCCTCGGGCACGAACTTGCAAATAAACTTCTTTAAACATATTTATATTTCGTAACCGATTCTTCGGTGTGTTTCTATGCCTGTGTTACGTTACCAACTGGCCCATGAAGTATTCATAGTACAGTTATAGCGTTAACATGCATTGGCATACTATTGGCAGTAAGACTTATACCGGCAGAGCAAAAATAATGGAATTTAAAGAGATCTACACAGGCAACAATAGTTATTTCTGAGGTATGCACACTTCAGACATCTAGGTATCCAATACATCATTTACAAAGCATTGATAACAATGCATTCGAAGACAACAAGGCCAACAGTTTTCAGTATCTTTTTCGGGACTGGCAGCTCGTCGTGGGACGAACACACTGTCACATTCATTGCCAGATTTGTAGATCATAATTACACATGCTCACGGCACAAGACGAACATGATTCAACAGCAATCTTGAAGTTCTGTTGGTGACCTACAACTCATGTAAAAGTGTGGAGAACCGTTGCATAATAGCCCGGATCTACGACTGAATGGGCAAAATTGAACGTACGCAGCCATTTTCCGCCATTTTTATATCTACGCTAGCAGTTAAGTGTTACGTCATAGCGGTTGTGACGGACACAAGTTAAATGAAAATTCGTGACAGTATACGTCCGTTTTCTCAAGACATTTTGTATGCTCATGCAGGTTTATGTTTTATGCATTTACTAACAGAAAGGGAAGGAACATCAGAGGATGTATAAAGGTACATAGCGACAGTTGATTGTGCCATGTTTCTTGCGGCCGGTATTTTCTCCCCCCTCCCAACCACGCGCCCGTTCGCCGTGTAATTTCTCGGCGTGTTACAATTACGATATTTACGCTTTTAGAAGGACAAGAGTGGCAGAAAAGTCACACAGAAGAAGTGGCAAGGTTAACCTATAACAGCAACATGTAACTGGAGAAAATGATGCGTTGACAATTTGTCAAATCAGTATGGCTAGAGAAATCGTAGTAAACGTGCCGGTATTATGATAATAGATGTTACATGGTGCTAAGCAGTTGCTGGGGGGATTTTACGACTTCTTCTCCACTCATTGTCTTATATTTCTCCAGATGGATAAATGAGGTTTTAATGACTGTACTGCATTCGGCAAAATGCGTAGTTACTCTTGGAACATTTATTTGGCTGTGTGTGTTTTGTTTTATTATGTAGACCAGTATACACTGAGTTGTTCATGAATTAGTCACATATTAAAGAAGGGTTCGGAGACCTCATATCTCCATGAAAAGTACCGAATCGGGGGTTAGAGCGATGATTTACTACGGCCCATGAACGCCCGCGAAACTGTGTAATCCAAAACCCAAACGTAGCTAAGCTTGCATTCCCCCTCGTCCCGGTTCATCACTGGGGTTGACTTTCTTATCCAGATCGCCTCCTTAATCCACCGTTGATTGTTTTCTCCCCACAAAAGCGCCACCTACATCGGCTACATATAGCGGTGAGAAGCAGAACTCCAGTTAGAAGCCTTGACGAAGGTGTCTGGGAGACATCGAAGCGTAAGCAATGTAATAAGTGCCTGCTGGTTGTATAAAAAGAATTCTCCTTCATCCTATATTCTACCAACCTGATGAAACTATTTTCGGCAGAAATAGACCATCCAAAACAATCCCACTCAACATAGGAAAATTTATGTATGACAAAATTATGAATGAAGTCCTATGGGCATATGCCAAAATACCCCAATGTTAAAGTAATTTGGCATTCATACCACGGCACAGAAACCTTAACTATACATTTTAGTAAAAATATTGAAAATATTAACCTATATGAAAATAAGTTATTTTATGTGATGCAAAAAATATTGATGACGTCCTGTAGACACGTGCAAGGCACCTGTGTACCAAATTTCTGGTCAATAAGATGTAATACCAGTGTACTGGAGTCTATTTCTAAATTAATTTGCGTTTATATAAGTCCTCTGTTCAGTTGGATGGCTATGTAACAGTTGCCAGTCTAAAGCAGCCCTAAAGTAAAACGGAACATCAAACGGCAAATCAAGGACACCAACATCGTGCACGTGGTCAACACCAACACCTGTCTGCTTCGTTGATATACAAGCTCTATACCCTATGCCATAACCACATAAACTAGATGTAGTAAAGGCCTACCAGAAAATACTTGTACTTCGCACAGGTTGAGTATTCTTGAGGACCCTGGAAGACGGACGCCCACATAGCGTCCCCGCATTCCTCTACATGAGACGACAATGGACGGATGGTTCACGTCTATTTGATGGTCACCACCACATTTGGGATTCGAGCTGATCTGGTCGGAATCCCCGATGTGGATGTTGAAGGGGTTGATTCGTTCCGCACAACATATCTGATAGCGGTTGAATATGACGATACTGTACATATTGGGGACAGAGAAATGGCACTTGTTTCATACACATTATATGTTCGGATGAACGTTCTTGTAAAAAAACTCATACTACTTGTACTTTGATAGATCCACAGTCACTATCATATTTCAAAGTACTGAATAGCTCATTAACTAGATTGACACAAATCAGGAAATATGTATACACATAATAATCGCTAGGTACACACAAGCACGCATACACACATAATTAGTTAAACCCGTCTATAGTGAGCACTCAACAGATTTTAAGAAATGGTCATCACAGTAAACATGTTGGCAGTTATAGACAATTTATTGCTTGGTTCAATTGAAAAAATAGCCCGAGGGACCACCAAAAACAGTAGTCCTTGTGCAGAGGCAATACAGGTTTGTATGCGTTTGTTTGTGTGTGCGCGTTTCTGTAAGGCTTAATTCGTATGTCTTATCATATATTTACTACAATAAATGTCTGATATGAATTGCTATCTGTACATCCCTCATGACTATGAAAAACGGTCTGCTGGCCGATTTGAGCTTTTATGAATAAACAAAGGTTTTAAAAAATGTATATTTACGTACCTATCAACCATATACGATTGACCGAGATCCACCCACCATGTGGGATTATTCTCTGTCGGGTTATTTGCAGTATGTGTACAGGAACCATGGTGGAAATTGGCATCAATGTTCCCATCTACAGCATGACTGGCAGCCCCCCGCCAATCTAAAACGCTTGTTTGGAACGCTGGCTTCCCAAGGGCGACATTGACACCTACCACAGGCGAGAGGACTGTGATCAGCGATGACCCAAGATGAAGAAAATTCTCTTTTTCTAACAAAACTAATATTCCAGGATAGGGGTGGGTACCGGTACAGTGTGCCGGTACAAAACCATTTTTTTCTTATTGGACCGGTCCGAAAAAAACGGACCTGAAAAAATCCGGTGGACCGGATGTTGAAGATATTAGAATATAAACATAGTACTTGAGCAGGCATTCACACGTTTTGGCGCTTACTGGTCGAAGAAAATAACAAGAGCGAAGTAGAAAAAAACGTTATAATCATTTCTACAATGTTTTACAGTCACTCGCACAGAGGAAGCTAAGCCTTGTAGGATTTTAAAACGCCAGTGTGAGCCGAGCTCTCCCCCAAACAGGTTTCTTTGTAGTAAAAATTGATGTATAGTTAATTCACAAGTTTTCAGATACTGAATCAGGTCCAGGTTCAGGTCCGTACCTGGACCTGATCCTCTGGACCTGAACCGAACCTGGACCTGAATTTTCTGTACCGGTGTGACAGCGATCTCGCCCTCCCCGGCTAGTGATTTTGCCCCCTACCTTGCCCCCCTTTAGGGATTTCGCCCCCCCCCCCCCCAAAAAAACGGGTTTACATGACATTTTAGAAGTTGATTGGTATAAATCACAAAATGCAGTTTCAGAATTATATAAGTACACGAGTTTGATACATAACTCCATTCATAGTATCAATATTAACGTAATTACATGGTAATAAGATAGTTGAACTTGTTTCAGACAAGGAGGGTTGGGTCCCTTGTATTCCCATTATTGCATATACCTGAGTCTTGACATAAGATGTATTTCATTGTATTCACCTGTCCTCAAACAACCTATATATCTCCAATATGAAGTCTCTACCATGAAGTGACAACAAAATAACTATGTAATGTCTTTATTAATTATGCAAATATTAGGTATTAATTAGAATAACGCACA
>NC_049981.1:3805452-3907119 GCF_000003815.2 Branchiostoma floridae
TCGCTGTCACACCGGTACCCACCCTGTTCCAGAGTGTTAATCAACACACCAAATCATCTTAGAGTCCGCCAGTCCCCGCTTACAAGTAGGGTCACGATGATTCGACTTTCAAGCGTGACATAACCAGGTAGGTCTGAATTAGGGGAGGGATATGGCATAATTTCCGTGTCAAAATACTGTATTTGACATCGTAGACGTAGTCAGCAAATACCCCAGACTTTTTCACTTTTTATATAGGCTTTAGATAATTACATCTATTTTTTTCTTAGACCAACAATGTATATTGTGGCCCCTTGTGCCCTGGTATTACAACATAGTTACCTGAAAGTTGGTACAGAGGTGCACTGGACTTCATTAACACGTTTTGCATATACCATTTCAAAATGATGTATTTGGGGATTTTGGGCCATGTTAGACTAAAATATGTATATTATTGGCTGCTATGCCCTTATCATCATGCAATAATATTAGAACAAAATGACATGAAATTTTGTATGACCCTGTGTAACACATGCGCCCACAGAACTTCATCCTCATTTATTTCAAAATTATCAAATTTGGGATTTTTGGCCATTTTTGGACAAAAACTGTTAATTTGGGGCTCCTTTGCATTGGTGTCAATGCCAAACGACCTGAAATTTGACATAGAGATGCCAAGGTAGATGCACCTAAAGGACTTCAATAACACTTGTGGTATTTATCACTTGAATATCAGATTCGGGGTTCTGTGACCATATTTAGGCAAAAGTATATTTTTGGCTCCTGTGCCTTTGTATGAAAGCCAGATGCCCTGGCATTTCGCATAGGGGAAGGTTTTACACTATCACTGGAGATGGAAAATATCGTAATATGATAATATGGAAGAGCTCATTGCATTGGGGTCTTCCGAAAGTGTCCATTCCTGTATGGGGGGTCAAAATCTTTCAGAGGGATAATTTCGGATGGGCTATTTCCATAAAAGGCTGATACGAAACAATCCATTTTGCTTTGGGATACAGATGGATTGAAATATGCTGTATTTGCTCCCGAACAAAAGTCTTATGGCTCTTTTTTTGTTTAAGCTATCTTTTTAATACGAAATTTTGACACGAACATAGTGTCATTGACATCGTACAGACCACTGGCCTAAAGTCCTCCGAGTAAGGAGAATACTTCCCACGAATCATACTTTAGACTCCAATACTGGGGAAAATTGCCTATTAAGAGACATCCAACTTCCACAGGATACATCAACGGCCTTTTGTCTACAAAAAAAATATTAGACGTTAAACCGGGGAGTGAAGTGAAGTGAAGTGGATTCTACTGCTTATGAAGACGAGTATATAACAGGTGCATCTCTACCTTTCGGGTAATTCTAATTTCAAACCGCGCAAAGAACAGAAGAGCATTATTAGTTGACATCAAATGTTTCCCAAATAAGTTTGAATATATGCTGGAGATGCCCATTACTTTAATATGAAAGCGGCAAGTAGATACACATAGAAAGCTTCTCAACTAAAACTACTCGGACAAAGGGTTTCACGACTACTGAATAACTACTAAGAAGCACGTCACAAAAACGACTGTTTTCAACATCCCCACTAAACTCATGCAAGACCACAAGACAAACAAAATTGCGAACGGAAGCATAGTATTACCTTCATACAGGTTTGATGAAAGTAAACTGATCGCGGCGGTTTGTTATTACCTCCATGAAATATTTATGGAGCCTATATTTTCAGTAGCGCTTGTACATGTATATATGCATGTTTCACATGACATAAATCACATATGTTGCATGAATCAATGTCCCATTGTGGAATTATAGAATTTGATCAGTAATTATGCAAATCAAGTTGAAATCAGCGTATATTGTATTTCATTGTGTATATCTCTGTTTGAAACTTCCTTATAAATGCTCAGTTATTCTCTTTAAATAAAAGTTTTTAGCAAAAACTTCCATGCAGTACCAGAATATTCTGTCAGGTCATCCTACCCTACATCACTTCTTCCCGACATCAATAGCTATCTGCTAACCAAAAGTCAAAGCCCTAGCATGTCTAGGACAAACCAGAAGGTACGCTGCAGTACCGAGGTTATCCGCCAGCAGCCTATAATCGACCCTCGGTCCTCCTAAGACCTACACACATACCAAATCATCACGAGCCATTCGGAGGTCTTAATAAAATCTTTTAAGAATGATACGAGCAAAGGAAGGACCTTTCACATGGTCAATCCAGAGACACACAGTGATCAAACAAGGGTTCGTAGACCCCATACCTCCATATTTCAAGTACTCTGATCAGATTGTTTTTACAAACAACGTTTATATATTTCAAAGGGAAAGATAAAAGTAAGACAATAGATATTTAACCTACCAATACAGGTATGTTCGTCCTTGTCCAGTATGAATCCTTCACTGCAGGAACATCTGTAACTTCCTACAGTGTTGATGCAGGTCTGGCTACAGCCGCCGTTGAGAGTGAGACACTCGTCAACATCTATAGATAAAAGAACAGATGAATAGAAGGGTATATAGGCTTCAAACAATAAATAGATAATTGAATAATCTTTGACGGAATAACATAATGGTTGGCTAAAGTATGGCAGAAGTTTTGAAGCACAGTATAATGTCAACCGCCGCTGATACTTCAAATCTGCTTTCAAATAAATATGTCTTTACTGCTATTTCCGGTCTCACTAAGTACCGAAAACAACCGAAAACAACCGAAAACAACCGAAAACAACATGAAATATACCGAAAGCAACCGAAAACAACTCGACAAATACTGAAAATAACTCGAAGCCACCTAAAAAATATCAAAGCAATCATGAACAACCTATCAGAACCCGAAAAAAGCCGGAAAATAACCCGTAAACAACAAAAATGTATATTTTATCTTCATCTACTGGTTATTATCCCTTGAATTATTTTGTCCACGGCCGAGGGAGAGAAGATTCTGAAGGACGGATTCTTTCAGCAAAGGGGATGTAGCCGGTGAAAACACCTTTCCATCGATCACACGCTGTTTTATGGTGTAAAGCAGAATTTTGATCATTTAGTTTAATCTGGGACCTCTAATACACGTTTGCGGTTTTTCCATTAAATCGATGTGTTATGGCAGTGGAAATGCGTTATAATTGAGCAAGAAATATACTAGATTGTTTTGGTTGCTAGAAAAAAATGTAGTACACATTAGCTAAATAGGCAGCAGAATTTGCCAGCAGTAATTAATAAGCAAACCTATTTTCCAAGCAGAGATTTCGTCTGGGGATAGCAGTGACTGCTATTTCTTGTTGTGGCCAATACTACACCCCGCCCCCACCGTTACCTCTGCTTTGAGTTACACAATAGATGCCATGTAATATAGATATCCATTGATGGGTTTGTGAGTGGACCAAGCAGTCCCCGTTTATAACGTACAGGGTCCTTGAATCTAAATGCGAACATTAATATATTCGAACAGGCAAAGGAGATCGTTGACTTTATTATTACTAATATTGTATTAATAACAGGGGTCGTCAAACAGATAAATCCATCGTAGCCTAACTCCTGTCCAAAATAAAATAAAATAAAATTATTAAACTAGAGTTCGGCGACCTCATACCTCCATGAAAATTTAGAGCTTTCGTAAATTTCATGCAATTGACTAACACATTAACATGATTTATGCATGGTGTTGTTCATCATTGACTAACGTACACATGTCACAATTATAAAATTCCCATCATCAATCATAAAGCAGTTTTGAATTTTTTTCATAAATTATGCAAATAAGTTTCTCATTACCATATTTGGTATCTGCTTATATTCCACCCATCATAATTAACATGTGTTACATTTATTGAAGTCCAGTTATTAAAAACAATTGAATTATACAATTTCCTCATTAATTATGCAAATTAAGCTCTCATTTGCATAACATGTATATTATTATGAACATCTTTGCCTAAGGTACCCGCATGCCTAATATGATGCCAATCCGTCAATCCTTTCTGCAGTTCTGCCCCTGCAGTTCCAAAATTGAATGTTAGGGGACTTGCCCCACTTTGTCATGACACTGAAAGCTATCTACCACCAAAATGTCAAGACCATAGCATATCTGGAACAAGAGATACATTGAAAAAACTGATAGGATAGAATATCCTCATTAATTATGTTAAGTTACTCCTATTTTGCATAATCTGTATTTCATCCTGTACAACATTGTCTAAGGTACCTATATACCAAAAATCATGAAAATCCGTTGTCCCCTTCTTGAGTTATCCTCTTCAGAAGTTTTTGACAGAAATGCCCCTGCTATCCCAGAACTAGCCGCTAGGGGGCCCAAACTTATGTCACTTCTTCCTGAGCACAAGAGCTGTCTAACACGCAAAAATCGTGACCATAGCATGTTCAGAACACCGAGATAGCAAAACCAGAAGTTGCGCTGCAGTACCAAGGGGAGTCGCTAGGGGGCCAAAAATCTAATCATTTCCAGCTTTCATCACACACTACCAACACACCAAGTATGAAACCAATCCACCCCACCGTTCTTGAGTTATCTTGTTTACACACACACACACAGACACACACACACACACAAACGCAGGGTAAAATATAACCTCCATGACATTTCATGGAGGTAATAATAGCTCACTGAAATGATTGTCTGTTGTTTATGGTTGTGTCGAGTTGTTTTCGGTAATTATCGAAAACTGGTACTTAAGAATTCACTCAAAACGTCTTTATCTCACACCTTGACAGAAAAGCTCCGGTTCTGTCCATGAACCATCTGCCCTGCATGTTATGGCTATGACGTCACCGGAAGTGACGTGATATCCAGTGGAACATGGGTAGGTGCAGTTCTCCCCCAGCAGATAAGGACAGTCGCACACGGGCCCGGTAGTGTTGGTTTGGGTCGGTGGGTCAGCACACACACCTGGAAATCCGTCTGAGAGAGAGGTCCATTTAGTTTTTAGTTTAATTTCAGAGCTAGGAAAAATGACATATCGCATGAAAAAAAAAAAGATTTACAAACTAAAATTAGAGTTAAGAGGGCGAAATACATATTAGTAACGCATACGCATTAAAATCTAAAATCAGTCTAAAATCATTGAATATCATAACATTTTTTAAAGAATCTATTGAATGTCCGTCATGGTAACCACCAAAATATGATGTATAGAGTGCCCTAGGCACCTGAAGTACTGTAGTGTTAGCCTTTACCTTGTGTGCAGTTAAACATAAAGTCCCCTGCAACATTTTGGGTAACGTAACCGGCACGAATGATGTCACCAATGAATGGATGGGGATCTGTCCAGCTCATGAAGGGTTCCACCTCTCCAGCCCTGCCCACACCAACACTTCCGCCTTTCGACCAGCAGATCCAGAACCTTCGGAACTCTTCAGCCGATGTGATATCTGAATATTCAGAAATATGATACCAAAATGCTTACATGAACAAACAAGAAAGCAAATAGAGCTAGAGGTAAGAACCAATTTTCACCATGGCAGACCACTTTACCTGTTGAAGAATAACCGGCAACGTTGTCTCGACCTCCGTCGCTGGTCATTTTACTTATTCGGGACGTTCCAATCGTTCCAATTTTGAGCTTGATGCGATACCCGTCCTGATTCAAAGGGTTGGTCCTGTCATATTCATTCAACGTGACGTCGTCATCCCATGGATAGAGGTAAATGAGGCTGAAATCGTTCCTGCCGTTGGTGTTGACCTTGGCCTCGAAGATGAAGGGTGAGGAGGTGACCTTGGGAAGGTCCCAGCTCTGAGTTTCACTCTCTACGTGCTTCGTGAGTGAACAGGTTGCTGAATATTCATGGGATACAAAGTAAAAAAAAAATGCATGATACAGTTTTACTTCTTCGTCTGCCTCTACACGTTTATCTCTGAGATGTTCGGCAAAGTGCTGAGATTTTTTTGACGTGGTGTGGCGAATTACCTGCTAACGAGAGAACTTCTGCAAAAAAAATCGCAGTAAATCAGTGTCGCAATACATTCATAGAATCACCGGAACACCCTGTGGATTTCGACAGGGTGAAGATACTTGATTCCGAACAGGATTACTTTCTCATGGGAGTGAAAGAGGCCATTTACATCAGAGCCCACCAACCTTCCCTCAACCGAGACGGGGCCCGTTACCGAATGACATGCACTTTTGACCCTTTGCTGAAGCCATACTTCCGGTCTGGATTTGTGACTTAGGCTTTAGGTCATTTCAACTTGATAAGGATCAGAGGACTGATCGGAAGCTTGTTGTAAAGCGCTTTATTTTGTGTACGGAAATAGAGTTTTAAAATTGTAACATAAAGTTGACTAACGTCACAGATGAACTTACGTTCTTGTTACTATTTTTCTAATTTCTTTAAGGCAGACGAGGACAATTTTACACTGCACTGAGTTTGTGAATTTATTTTAGCAGCGGTAGCCCCACAGCCTTTTGATACTTGTTACGATTTCAGCTAAACCCCGTAGGAAGAGATGTCTCCACATTCTTACCACACAACTCCCCCAAATAAAAAAAATTGGAGACCCATTTAAAAAGTTTTTATATTGGAAATTGTAAACACCGATAGACCCTTTAAGATAGGGATCATAGAACACGCTGTCAAGCTCCCAACCTAAAAAAAAAAACATCCGGTGTGTCGTAGAACATGCCTATGGAATATACTGATCATTATTTTAGGCTTTGTGTTGTGTGTTCGCTGCTTTTACTCAGAGCACTTGGATTGGATTTGTTTTGAATTTTAACATATCGGTAGTTATCGATGTCACGATCATCATTATCATATCGGGCGACTTGCCGGACGAAGTCCACCCGTCCAGTCGCCCCTGTCCCCCATAACGTTCTTTAAAGATCCTCGACCTGCAACCCAACATTTCGAGTAAGTTCGTCTATGTGTACGTAAGTGTAGTTGGGTCGCCCAGCATGTGTACCCGATTCTTGGTACGGTAGCATATTTCCAGGTTTTGGAGGTTTGTAGATCGACACAGATCGACACCCCTATCTTGAACTTGTGGTAGGATTTGCCATAAACATGGACGATCTCTCTGATAATGCTTTAGTCCATTTAATAACTCGCGGGTCTGCATTTCTATCCAACTCAATTAACACCAAACTTCTACAGTATGTTCATTCATTCATAAAAGAAACAAAAAGATTTGAATAACTGAACTTCTATCCTACCAGCTTTACCCGGAGTACCTGTCCGAGCATCCACCTGTATATAAATGTACTTTCTTATATAGTATGATTTCGTTATGTGGTGTTACTCAACATTACTTTTGTTATATGCTTTGCTTGTCTGTAGTAGTTTTTAATGTTCTTTTGTACTCTCAGTTTGTTTCTGATGACGGCACGAATATAATCGTGTCAAGCTTGAGTGTGTCGCCATCATGTTACGGTATGTACTTACATGTTACAATAAAAAAAACTTGCGGTACGGTCGTCTGTCTATATAATTGCAGTATCATGTAATTAGCTACTCTCTAAGCAGAGGTCAGGGTCCGACTCGCAACACAGTCACGAAATTTCTTATCTTATTTTCAGAGAGAGAATGGTATCAATATCAGATGACTGATAGTTTCACACATCGCCCTGACGTTTCCTTTTCTTCGTGCTCGCAGAGCTGGAAAGGTCATGAACTGCTGTTTGTGGCACACCCAACTCAAAAACAGCATCTCAACATATCTATCGATATCTGGAGCACTCAGTCATGCGCACTTAAAACGTCTGGCGGGGGCACACCCAAAACTCACAACTAAAAGCCACGATGGGCCTTATGAACAACAGGCCATGAATATGTATCCAGTTTTACACAGTTTTATATAAGCAAAGGAGACAATGTATTACAGCAACGCTGATGGTGTGTAGTTCTGAATAAATGTAAAATTTTTCCGAGAACACGGTAAATATTTCGTGCGGCAAATGAAGTTTTATGCGGGACTGGGATTTTAACGGGCGCGCTTTTCGTGGTCTATGGAAGCAGATGTGAAGAGGACAACACTATTAATGTCATATTGGGCAAATATTTTAGTACCTTTACAGATTTAGGTACTTATCGGACAACGTAGACAACGCATCAAGTGTTGAAAACCAGTGGAATTTGCATACTCGTAACTGCACTACCTATCTATAGTTCGGTATCTATTTCTGTATTGTCAAGCAGCATTTCATACATGTACATTATTGATCAAGCAACATTGAAACCACAAGGATAGTTTCGATCCTTCTACTTATAAAAAAGTTTCTTTTGACATTTCATTAAAGACTATGTGTTGTTATTCTCCAATCCATATGCGAGGAATTATCCTTGAATGTTTCACATTGATTGTATATTGATAATCAAACATAATATGTTGAAAATATATAGGATGATAGAGATGTTTTTAAACAACTACTCATCTGGATTGAAACCTACTAGTGTTGCAGCCCACAATCTCCACCCTCATGGCGATGTTACCATGCCAGGACTGAGGCAGGAAGCGCACATAACGGGCATCAACTGGGTCGTCCAGTAGGTTTGTTACAGGAAGGCACCTGTCGGCGTTGCCTGGAAAGACCTAAAGGATAAACGAAAAAATATTTCAAGGCACTCAACTTAATACTATTTTGTGTTGATAATCTAATTTGACATAGACATGACTATCAATGGCCAAACATTGTCCATGCTTTCCAAGACCATCAACATCAACAGCATTGATGAAAAATATGAAGTGTTTATGGAAAATACCTAAAGTTACTAGTTTGTTTAATATTAATGTTAGAAATAACAAGTGGTATGTTAATGTTTCAAATACCATTTCTGAGCCATCGCTGCCCATACATGTTGCCCAACTGGTCCCGTATGTATTGTACTGGACTTTGTATGACGTCACCCACTGGTCATCATTGTGGCGACCTTGAATAATGGTGCCCATGACGCGTTTTACTTCTCCTAAATCCACCTGAAAGGCAATAGATGTTTCCGTAGTAAAAATTAAAGAGGAAGGAAGAGCAGATCTTTCAATGGCACAATCTGTATGCTTGAATTAGACCATGAAAACTGGTCAGCAGGAAAGTTGAGTTGAAAAAACAACAACACGTCAGCGATATCAACTTCCAACAACATTTGACCCATTGCTGACGTCATAAGTCAATAAAAGTCATACATCCAGAGTGAACCAGTCAAATAATCAGGTAAGTGTAAAGTTTCGATGATGAACATGATGACGCCAATATGCAGTGCGCAGATAGTCAACAGCATCACTGGCACTGAACTACTAGATGAATGAATTGCACTGTAGTTTGCATATAAGTAGATCACTATGATATTATGCCATTTTTTAAAACTGGTCTTGGTTGGAAGTGCAAAACAGTTTGATTCTTCATTATTCTAAAATCTTAATGCAGCAAAAGTCGGGAAATCTTAAGTCAAAACATCACAACCTCAAGAAAATTTTACTAGCCGAAATTTGCAACTACGGTCCAGTAATACATAAAGTCTTTTGGGCCCAGATTGAAACCTTTTGAACTGTTTTGAAACCAAGTAGCTACCAAAACGTCAGAATGTTGTCAAGAATGTGCTTAAACACTATGATTCACAGTATCAACCTGTTTAACGTATTTACACACAGAAAAAATTCACTTTTCCAATAGAAAGCTGAACGTATGAAACAGGGTTGCTTTAGTTTTTGAAGATGCCTACCTGTAACCATTCTCCGATGGTGGCGTGTCTGGCTATCCAGGCACCATTCACTCCGTTTAACCGCCCGTGGTCAGGCTCGAAAAAAGTATTAAGGAACGAGGATGCAGTGATGCTGTCATCAGGTATGGCACCCGATTCCATTCCAAGTACTTTTGGACAGGCTGGGAGGGGAGCTGCAGCTGAAGGATCAAGTAGATGAAACTATTTTCAGAGAACGGCATTTCAAATTTAAATATTCGTAGACTTGCCATGGCTGTGAATATAGATGTATGGACATTTTTCAACTATATAGATGCGCATTTAACTCTCGGCTTTCCGTCAAAAACCAAAAAAAAAGTCAAATAATCAAATACTATTTGGGGCCAAGAAATGTAAGTATTTTTAAAGATTTTTTTTAACTGACTACTAGCTGTTCGGTTCCCATACATACGTGATCAAATGCTTGTCTTCATCGCAAAAAAATAACAAAAACGAAATTCCACATTTCATATGGGTTTAAACTTACTTGTGTTACAGCCCATTATCTCCACCCTCATGGCAATGTGATCACCATACCAGGACTGAACCACGAAACGCACATGACGGGCATCAACTGGGTTGTCCAGTAAGTTTGTGACAGGGTAGGTTCTGTCGAAGGCACCTGGAAAGACCTGGAAGGTAAACGGATAATTTAGAAGATGGTGTTTTCCTTCTGTTCGGAATAGTTTATTCAGTATATTTATCTTTAGATCTTCATCACTACCAATTGCACAACAGTTTCAGTATACATTCTGTCACTTGGTAGAAACTTTTCAAAACGCACATGAAAACGAATCAAAAATTACCTGCTATACACAGCGTTCAGGACGAATTTGATCCGGCATGACACTCCGCTGTATTTTGTTTGATTTAGAAATTATAAATAAAACGATTGTTCTAATTTTTATGATACCATTTCTGAGCCATTATTGCCGGTGTATGTCGTCCAAGAAATCCGATCTGTACTGTACTGGAGTTTGTATGACGTCACCCACTGGTCATCACTGCTCAGGAAGCGAATGAAGCGACCCTGAATAATGGTGCCCATGACACGCTTCATTTCCCCTAAATTCACCTGGATGGTAATAAACATGTAATATTTTTTTGTTATTAATTACAAAGAAAGAAGCAAGATAAATATCTATCTCTTGGGGACATACTATGGATGCTGAAAATAAACCATATTGACGTATGCTGATTTTGAGGACAGCCGGATACTATCAGTGTTGCAAATGCATAAAATGCCAAGTCAAAACACATTTCCTGGCCGAACTTTAGACCATAGGATAGGCTGGTTTTGCGCTAAGAAGTATATATTCCAATCAGGCTCCCCTGATTAAAAGCAACTGAGGAGTTACAGAAAAGTTGGTCATTGTCACATCGTGCTTTTAGGGCTGCTCAATACATTGATTACCTGCTTAAGGTAACATTAATCTATGTGGCCAACCTTTAGTTACCTCATTTTCATTTGTTGTCATCTTTAGTTTAATTGATCCCTTTTACTGTTGTTTCGTTTGGATATTATCTTGTATTTGCTTTTTTTTAGAATTCGAATATCCTGATGTTATGTACTTAGCTTTTAGTTGCCTTTTCCTGTACTTTATAGACTGTTTTTAACTGTTGCTGGAGGTGTGGGCCTCGTAAAGGACGTATAAATCCTGTTGCCCACACCTCGCAGAACTTTTTCTGTGATTCTTGATAAATAGATAAGGTATCAGCAACAAAATTCACTAAATCAACATGGAGCTAATGTACAGCGCACGATTGTTAAATGCATGTCGATGTCATCCTCCTACGCAGGGATATCCAACAGATAAAACTTCCTGTCTGGATGTGCCCTGCCCTTTCAACCGTCACCCTTGGTTCCTGACCACCCTGCTTATAGATATTAATGAAGTTACCCTTATACATGCGAGACAGCTTTTGAAAACGGAAAGCCTATTCTCTGATTGGCTGACAGCTGTGTTTTTTTTGGGGGGGGCGTCCACAGGAACTAAGGGTGACGGTTAAAAGAGTAGGGTACATCCAGACAGGCAGTTTGGCTGTTGGATGTCCCTACGTAGGAGGATGGTCGAGGTATGTCTACCTGCAACCACTGTCCGATGGTGGAGTACTTTGCTACCCAGGCACCTCCTTCAACCATACTGTGTAGCCGACCGTAGTAAGGCATGAAAATGTTGATATTTGTGGAGGATGCAGTGATGCTGTCATCAGGTATGGCACCAGATTCCATTCCAAGTAATCGAGGACAGACTGGGACAGCTGCAGCTGGGGGATCACGTAGATGAAACATTGACACTAAGACTGCTATTCCGTATGTACAATACTTGTTTGGAGTTGAGAATAGGTCAAGTACATAATTACCCTTACATATCAGTTTTGCATTCACATGGCTTGGTTTATTCTTTACCTTTCACTTCTAATTTAGTTACCTTTTTTTACTTAATGGTCACCACGTAACAAGACCTGAAGGCCACTCAAGGTTACGAGTTACATTGTAACAGCATCTCTTCGCCCTAGGTCAGAAACATCATGATTGAGACCAGCCCGATTTCTCACTATGAGTGAGGACTAAGTGACCCAATAGGTGAAGCAGGAGTTTACCTTTCACCCTAAAGTAGTGACTCTGTGCTTTTTGATTCTTGATGAACTCCTATAGTACAACAATTCTTGGGGAAATGTTAGCGACTTATGTTGTGTCAAGAAATATATTTTTAAACCAGTTCGTCACGAAATGTTTCTCTTTGAACGTTTTGTATCCTATATCGATGATGGAATAGAATACATTTACAACTTTAAAGTGTTGCCTAGAATGCCAAGTAAGAACGTCGCATCCGGGTATAAACCTACTGGTGTTGCAGCCCACAATCTCCACTCTCATGGCTATCCGCCATTCCCAGGACTGAACCACGAAACGCACATAACGGGCATCAACTGGGTTTTCCAGTAGGTTCGTGACAGGTGTGTTCCTGTCGAAGTTGCCTGGAAAGACCTGAAAGGAAAACTGATAATTCTAATGGGGCTATATTCCACCCTTTTCTAAAGAATAGTTTATTTATTTTCATCAATAGCGATGACCTACCACTAGTACATTTATCTATCCATTCCATAAGGGATTAACAATATCAATACCGCCGACTATGCTATTGAAACTGCACCATACTAAATGTAAGTAAAGTGTGTACGAGGACCTTGAAATCTCTTGATATTGACTTAGAGCGCTGGAAGAGCACACACACACACACACACAGAGAGAGAGAGAGAGAGAGAGAGAGAGAGAGACAGGTAAAATATCACCCTTACAGCATCGACTATATACATATATATATAATGCATAAATTGATTTTGCACATACCATTTCTGAGCCATTATTGCCGACATATATCGCCCAAGTTATCTGATTTGTGCTGTACTCAAGTTTGTACGACGTCAACCACTGGTCGTCAGTAGGCCGGCCCTGAATGATGGTGCCCGTGACGCGTTTCATTTCCCGTAAATCCACCTGGAAGGTCATAATTGTATTTCGAATGTAGAATAAACTGTAGCGAAACAGTACAGTCAAACCTGTCTATAGCGACCAATCAAGGGACTGCAGAACTGTGACCACTATGGACAGGTGGCCACCACACATTGCTGACCACGAGCAATAAGTTACACATGATTTTAATCTTTCTCACCAAGTAACATTGTCTCCATCATTTAGAAATGCAACTGTCCCTACCAAAGTCAAATCTACCGAAAATGATTGATATTGCCATGCGCAATGTTGATAAATTCACCGACAAAGACTTGCGCTCTAACGTTCAAAGCACGTGTACCTTCCGCTACCGCCCAAATAACCCTGTCGGGAACTCCAAATCCTCGCAAACTACGATTTTAAACTCGGCGCAGGTTGACATACGGCCGCCGTATTGGCGCAATAGGCAGTGTTTCTGTATCTACGGCACCAGACATTGTGTCACCGTGGCCGCTTTGTACAGGTGGACGCTATAGACTATACTATTTCTTAATGCTTAGGTCAATTGGAAAAATCCAAGGACGGCAATGGCCAGGTGGTCACTATGCAAAGGAGGACGCTAATACAGGTTTGACTGTACCTCTTAAAGGTATACGCTGAAAATTATACCATATAGCTGGATACTGATTCTCATCATCCACATTTGCTGTTTTTACAGTGAGATATTCTCAATGCAGCAAATTCATCAAATCTTTAGAAAAATCATCACAACCTCGAAAGTGAGTTTCTGACCGATCTTTGTAACCCCTAGGTGGTGGGAAAGTAGTAGTACAGAGTTACCGAAATTTCGGCCAGGTAAACTCTTCATTATGTATTCTTTGTGTGTTCTCTGCACTCCCTGAATGGCCATTACTTAAATATTTTCAATGTTGCCTTGAAAGAACCCCTAAATCCCTTATTAAAGTTACAAGCGTCATGAACGTATCGACAGAAAACAGTCACATTTTCCAACGGGAGATAACATGTAGAACGCGGTTGGATCTACCTGTAACCACTGCCCGATGTCGGTGAACCTGGCTGACCAGGCGCCTCTGCCAGCAACTACGTTTAACCGTCCAAGGTAAGGCTCATAGTTTACCAAAAATGTGGATGCAATGATGCTGTCATCAGGTATGGCACCAGATTCCATCCCAAGTGGATCACTACAGGCTGGGAAGACAGGACAAGGGAAAATATGCCAGTTTTGACATCCGTGAAAAGACACAAGCTAAAAGGAAAACACCAAACACAGCAAACTCTTTATCTTTGGATTTTTGCTTCGCATTCAACATAGATTATGGATAAAAATAGAATGAAAAAAAATCCACAGAAATATATCTGGACTGTTCCCATCCGGTTTGACACTTACAACTGTTACAGCCAAGGATCTCGACCCTCATGGCGATTTCCCCAACCCAGGACTGAACCACAAAACGCACATAACGGGCATCGACTGGGTTATCCAGTGGGTTCAATACAGGGACCATCCTGTTGACGCTGCCTGGAAACACCTGAAAGAAAGGTGAATATATTAATAATGAAGATACTTTCTACTCGTCTTTATTATATAGTTTATTCAGGTCTATTTAATGATCTAAATTTATAAGTCGCCGTGCATTCTGTCCGATACCTCTCTCTATCTCTTAGTCTAACTGGCCGTTGGGCAGAAAAAATGGCAACCAGCTTTATCCTCTCTTTTCTTTTTCGTTTTGTTTTTACAAGTGCTTATCCAAGGGGCTTAAGAATTCCTCTTCATATGCATGCCTCTCCATTCTCTGATATTATATTTTCATCTGCCCGTGACCAACTCTGAAAGTAACAAATGATTCAAAACACACTCTGTCAATCTGTCAATCTCTTCCCAGCATCTTAATTAATCTAAATCAAGGCAAATCCAAAACGATACCATTTCTGAGCCATCGTTGTCGGTGTATGTCCGGAAACTGATTCCATCTGTGCTGTACTGGAGTTTGTATGACGTCACCCACTCATTGGATATACCGCGCCCCTGAATGATGGTAACTGTGACGCGCTTCAGTCCCCTTAAGTCAACCTAAAAATGCGTTTGGTACAAAATGGTACGAAATAAGAAGCATGGATTTCAAATCTAACTATGCCGAAATCAGCTCATATTGAAGGTTATTGATGTTGCAGTGAGATATTCTTAATTCAGCAAATGAATGAATGAAATCAATCCCAGTTGAAAACATCATAAACTTTGTCATCATTTAGGAGATGTTGCGACAAGAAGTAGTAAAGTCCAATCAGGGTAACTGATACGCTTACCAGGTAACTGTTAAAATAACCGATAAATATCCGTAAGATTTGCCAACGTGGTGAAGGTATTGACAGAAAATTTTATTGTCAAAAAAATGTCAATGTTTCGACAGTAATTAAGTGCAGGCATCCGTACACTTTGATGAAAAACCTTTATAACTCTTTTTAACACTTGACTTATTTCATGTGACTATCATTTGTTTTGGTTCCAACCCGAAAACCAAGCTGTGATTCCCCAACCTGATAAAGGTATCTACAGCACATTTGCCACAGAAGGACACAAAGTTAATGTGAAGAATACAACTGTCAAGTTTTTCAATGTGTTAGCCTACCTGCAACCACTGCCCGATAGCGCTCGACGAGGCTGCCCACGCAGCTCCACCAGCAACCCCGTTGAACCGTCCCAGGTAAGGCGCAAGGTTATAGTCATAGTAAGAGGATGCAGTAATGCTGGCATTGGGTATGGCACCAGATTCCATCCCAAGTTGATTGAGACAGGCTGGGAGAACTGCAGCTAAAGGATTAATTAGATGAAACCATTGACAACGGTATTTGTGTTTGGCATGTACCATACTCTCAACTACTGTTATTTGTTCTATGAGAATATACAACACTTTGGTACATACCACTGCTATGAAACTATGTTTCTCGGTGAATGTAGGTACCAGATGATGTTCATTCTAGAATACTACATACCGTTGTGTTGCCGTCTTTACGCGATAAAGTGTTAACCTTCAGATACTTCTAGTATGATTATTGACTGATTGTACAAATTTTCTATTGATATTTTGGAATGAACCCTGTACATAGTTAGACTACTCCATGTTTAATCATGGTGTAGTAACATATTGTACATATTCCTAGACTCCCCAGTATTTTGACAAATATACTACATGTATTTGTCTTTTCTGACTGTTCCACTACCCATATACTGCATGTGAAGTTGTCCATGTTATTCGTCCAGACACACCCGTATATGTTATCCCTCCATGTGCAATAGCACTCGACTGTACAATCGCTAGTCTCAGTATTTATATTTGACAATTGTACTACAGTTGTTGTTTTTAATAAAAAAAAATGATTATTGAAAAAAAAAACATCAATCAAAAGTTCAACCTAAAGATTTTTAGGTACATATCAGATGGGTTACACCTACTGGAGTTACAGCCCAGAACCTCCACCCTCATGGAGATGTGACTATTCCAGGACTGAGGCAGGAAACGCACAAACCGGGCATCTACAAAGTAGTTCAGTAGGTTTGTCACCGGGGTGTTTCTGTTGGTGTTCCCTGGAAAAACCTGTCAGGTAAACGGATGATTTAGGTAATGGTATCATACTTACTCTTCCTTACAGTATAGTTTCTTTAGCGCTAGCTGTTATCACTGACCAAACAACTAGTCTCCTAGTCTCTGTAGGCCGATACCCAAAAAAATTAATAGCATAGACCAAAACAAACTAGTGTTAGCCATTTTAATTGTCATTACAAAGTGTTTTAAGTCAGTTTCTGATATTTTATGTAACTTAGACATGAAAAAAGACATTTTGATACTTAACATACCACTTCTGAGCCATTGATGTCAGTATATGGTGTCCAATTCATCCAATCCGTGCTGTACTGGAGTTTGTAGGACGTCACCCACTGGTAGCTATGATCATTCCGACCCTGGATGACGGTGCCAGTTACACGCTTCATTGCCTTAAAATCCACCTGAAAGTATGTAGTTTTTTAAAAAGATTAAAAAGATAATTAAACACGAGAAGAGCGGATATGTCTCTTCATTTATTCATCACTTTCGCCAAGAATGTTTTTTCGCGCTGTCTGTGGTTTGTTTGTTTATTTCGATCTCCGTTTAACTTTACAGTCGCAAAATCTATTCTTCCTGGAGTCCATTAACATTTCAAAAACAATCAAATACCATAAGTCAACATAAGTGTGCATAAGTATAACATGAGAAGAACTGAAAGTAAACTGAATGTAACATTGGAGTAAACACAGTGAACTTAGATTTGCTCAGTTTGATTGTTTGTGATTGGACGTGTTTCTCTGTTTGTGACAGTTGAGAAGGTGTGTGGATGGATTGTCAGGTGTCTGCAAACAGAAGTCCGATTACAGACCACCCTGTGGTTTCCTGTTGTACTGCAGCAGGCAGTTGTCTTTTTTTAGTGTCATTAATGAAACGTCAAAAATCATATCCAGTTGCTTCTGTAATTGTTATTTGGCGTATCTTATTACTGGATGTCTAACCTTCATCGACGTATGGGTTTTATAACCTTGCTCTGACCATCCTTTGGTCATAATAGGTTAAAGGTAGCTCGTGAGCTGTTCTAGACGTTCTGACATTTTTTTTAAATCTGCGGGAGTCGATTTCGTTATAGATTAACAATATAATTCTCACCAAGCGTTTGAAAGGTTTGTAAATAGCATGTGTGATCATTGGCAAAATTCTTTTCGTGCAAATCAGGACGTGTTTTGAAGAATTAAAATCAAGTTCTTATTTTTAACAGGCAGCTTCAGCTAGATTTTGCCTTACCTTTGTTTTCTATATAAAGGAATACGCAAGGAGGCGCTTTTATAGCTGCCCACACTCTTATCAGTATGCTCGTTCAAGAGCCATAAAAGTCCGTTTTTAGATGCTATAGATATGCCATCGACGGGGAATCAGCAAGCAGGGGAGTTTGATCAGCACCCATCGAACTTCTGACCCTCACTTTTGGATGTTTTTGCAAATATTCATGGGAAACTCTGTGATGTTCTGGAATGACGCCAGCACCAGGGGGAGGGCGCTATCAAGACAAAGGATTTCTCGCAACTTTGGAATTTTCTCCGCATCCTTGGACCAGAACGGTGAGGAACTTGTCGGTTCTAAATCAGAGTCAGTCAAGGAATGCCATGTAAAGGGTCGCCGAGTGACCAACAGGACCTGTTCAACGAAAAACCCAGAAACTTGATTTGTTATTGTGTTGTCTCCGTACTTCGGGTTACTACAGGTCAGAGCAATCATGGCCCTTCAAGGCGCATTTCGTTACTCGTCCTCAGCCATTAAAGCCCTCAGTTGTTACTCAAAGTTGACTGCAACAGTGAAAAGAACTATCATTGAGTGTGGGATTAAGAAGTACTTCCATGCTAGGGGAAGCCGAGGCGGGAAGAATGTTGTTAAACCGATTCCAGTTGTGACAGGAAATCGGCACAAACCGCCAAACAGGTGCGAGCAGACCCACTTTCCCAGAGTATTGTGCAACGTTAAGAAGGTGCAAGTCAACAAAATACATCAACCTTATCACCCAACCATTTTGTTATGCAACCCCAGGTCGCTGGTGAATAGGTTGGATGAATTTCAAACAATTCTCTTACAACACAACGTAGGGATTGCAGCGGTAACGGAGTCATGGTTTTCCCCTGACATGCCTGAGACATGCCTATCTGTAGATGGGTATACGTTGTTCTCCAGATGCCGCCCAAACAGGCGAGGAGGAGGAGTGGCTCTCTATGTAAAGGACTCAATACCAGCCAACCTGATGCAGGACATACCAGTACCACACGAGTTGGAATGCTTATGGGTCTCCATAAAACCCAGACGCTTGCCAAGAGGTCTGTCAGAAGTGGTTACATGTACAGTCTACAACCCACCAGCCTCACGACATCAAGACGAACTACTGGAGTACCTGATCACAGAAACTGACCGAATAAGAACACGACACCCAGAAGCAGGACTGGTGATTCTTGGGGATTTCAATAGACTGAACACTATTGACATCTGTAATGGTAACGGGATGACCCAGGTTGTGGACACTCCTACAAGGGGACAGGCAATACTTGACGTAATAGTCACTGATCTCAAAGGGAGCTATCACAAACCAGAGGTCATTAGCCCACTTGGTCTAAGCGACCACAACATGGTCCTGTGGAGAGCTAAAATACACCAAGTACTGGACGAAACGAAAACAAAAACCGTTCGTCCCATGAGGGACTCCGACGTACGGGCGTTTGGCCAATGGCTTTGTTCTTACCAGTGGGAAGAGGTACATGAAGCACCATCATGCGAGCTAAAGACAAACGCTTTCTACGAAACCCTTCAGGATGCCATTGAAAAGTACTTTCCCACCCGACGAGTGAAAATGCACTGCACCGACAAACAATGGATATCACCAGAGCTTAAGTCACTCATCTTAAAAAGACAGGAGACGTTCTCAGATGGAAAGCTGTGCCTGTGGAGACAACTCAGGAACAAAGTTAACAGAGAGATAAAGAAAGCAAAGAGTGTGTACTACTTTGAACGTGTAAGAAAACTGAAAAGAGAGGATCCAGCTACATGGTACCGAGAACTGAGGACTATGTTAAACATGCAACACAAGGACGTCCTGGTCAACATTCCTGGCAATGTGACCGCCGACTCTCTCTTCATCGCCAACCACATAAACCAACAGTTTGCTGCTGTGGCTCAAGGTCGACCTTGCCTAGACCCGACACTACTGCCAGCGTACATGCCATGCAGAGCCCCACCGCCAGAGGTCTTCCCCTGGGACGTTTACAACATTTTGAGAAAACTGAAAGTGGGGAAAGCTCCCGGTCCTGACCAACTGAGTTCCCGAGTCCTGCGAGAGTTTGCCTGTGAGTTTAGTACACCTCTCGCAGACATTCTCAACGCATCACTGAAGGAAGGGTACGTGCCACAACAGTGGAAGGACGCGATAGTAGTCCCGCTGCCGAAGTCACAGCCACCATCAATCAGTAAACTGCTTCCGGTGTCCTTGACCTCACAGCTTGCCAAAGTTGCTGAGACTTTTGTATCTAAGTGGCTTCTACGGGACATCCGACGGTCGCTTGACCCTCAGCAATACGGAAGTCTTAAGGGGCGATCAACCGCACAGTATCTTGTCAGTTTGTTAGACTACGTGACCAAGGAATCCGACAAACTGGGAAACATTACGACCATGGTCATGACGGATTTCTCAAAAGCGTTTGACAGAATCGATCATACCGTAGCGATAAATAAGTTGTTAAAGCTTGGAGCGTCACCTTGTCTAATTCCATGGATCAGTAACTTTCTCTCCAACCGACGTCAGCGAGTGCGGTACGACAGCTTACTCTCGGACTGGGAAAGTCTGTCATATTCAGTACCTCAAGGTACACTTCTTGGTCCGATTATATTTCTGGCCGTCTTTGACGACGCACTGAGAGAAGCACTGGTACAAGAATGGAAGTTCGTTGATGACCTCTCTATGGCTGAGTCACGTCATCACAGTGAACCTTCCATCTTACAGAGTGAGCTTGACACGTTTAGTGACTGGGCCAAACTAAACCACATGCTCCTCAATGCGGAAAAGTGTAAGGTCATGGTTTTCTGTTGGATGAAAGTGCCCCCCAGTCCACCTGTCCTCAAAATTGATGGAACACAGCTGGAAATAGTACCTGTTACTTGTCTACTTGGCGTGTGGCTTCAAGCGAACTTGAAATGGTCAGTACAAGTAGACAAAGTGCTATCAAAAGCGAATGGCAGGCTGTTCATGTTAAGAAAAGTAAAACGCTTTAACCTCCCAACCGATGACCTTGTTCAAGTTTACACATCCTATGTACGTCCAGTGGTAGAGTATTGTGCTCCAGTGTGGCACCCAGGGCTGACGTCATCACAAACTATACGTCTGGAAAGAGTCCAGAAAAGAGCACTGCGGACTATCCTCGGGGAACATTACATAGACTACGAGACTGCGCTTCTGACCTGAAACCTTCAGACACTTGAAAAAAGAAGGATTGACTTGTGCTTGAAATTCGCCAAGAAGCTCGACCCCTCATTGCTCCCGCCAAGGGCTGGTGAGATCCATGGTAGATCCACGAGAAACTCGGACTTGTTCAAAACAGTAAGATGCAGAACCAACCGTTACAGAAACTCCCCCCTTCCATTCTTAGTAAGACTGTTAAACAAACATAGCTAAACAATAGTAGACTTGGAATGTTCTAATCACAAATGTATGTTTCCGTCTCTTGCCTATACATGATATATTTATATAAAGTTTTAAAAGATACTTAGTTTTAGTGTGTATAAGTGTTATTCATCAGATAGTCTTTAACTCGATGTATTAAGGATTTGATGGAAAAAAAACGTGCAATTCAGCCAATTGGCTGCCAAATGTTTTTACTGAAGTTGTGTTGTGCAACAAATAAACCATTCATTCATTCATTCTATTAGGAACCAAATTGTCTTCAGCTTGACTTTGTCTTAAGATGTTTCCAATTGGATCTCTAAAATTGTCTTCATTCATAGTTAGGGTATAAAAGACTAGTTTCTTTCAGATCACTTTAGTGTCACTGACGAAAACTAGGGATGCTAATTGAAACGTCTGACCGTTTCCAAAAGCGTATCCAGTTGTTTGAGTTCTTTTTGGCACAAAAACACCATTGCTTTGTATAAAAACAAGACGAAAATTGTTAGTAGGCTGAATAAATAAATTGCGGAGCAAAATGTGAATCTCATTTTAGATGAAATCATCATAATAAGCATCATTTGATTATTAATATACAAATCTGTCTAAATATCATTTGTACTAGTCGGTCATATTAGTCGCAACAATGTTGACAAATTATGCACATTTCGAATGGTCCGGTACTTGAGAAAATGCTTGAGTAACGTATTTGCTCAATACTTGTATAATTTGGTTTGACAAGATGATCCATTGATACAATTTATGCTATTGAGTACGTTATTCCAACGAGAAACCCTTACAACCTTTTATAACACCTGGCATTACATCTGACTATCACTTTTTCTGGTGTCCAACTAATTGTGGATCTAAGTCAAAGTCAAGGGTGTCAATCCAAGACCAGGCTGTAGTTCCTCTTTTAGATAAACGTTTTCACAGAAAACTTACAACAGAAACCTAATGTAAAGTCTACAATTACCGAGTTTATCACTGTGTATGACAAACACTAGTTCAGTTTTATTTGCGTGGTAACCTATATCCGTTGCATTTGACAACGGTAGTTACTATTTAGGAATATCAAGGCGGCGGGCGGCGGTTTCAAATTCCAGTATTTTCAAAATTATGGAGTCTGAAACCACAGCCCGTTGACTTCATAAACCTGAATACGCTGTTTGTAAAGATAATGGATATAGGTTACCCCACGGATAAAGGTGAAGCTATACCTGCAACCACTGTCCGATGTTGCTCCGCGCGGCTACCCAGCCACCCCAACCTGCAGCCCCGTTTAACCGTGCGTGGTAAGGCGAAAGATTTGAATTATAATTGCGGTAAGAGGATGCAGTGATGCTGCTATCAGGTATGGTACCAGATTCCATCCCAAGAGGATCACCACAGGCTGGGAAGACAGGACAAAGTCTGTTTTTACGCCCGTGAAAAGTCGCAAGCTAAAATGAAGACATTATATATATATATATGTTAAACTGTATTATACTAAATAATCTTTTGATGTTTCCATTCTACCACAGTTATGGAAAAGAGCTTTTTTAATAAACACAAAGATGTTTGGACTGCCCCCATCCCTTTGGACACTTACCGCTGTTACAGCCAAGGATTTCCACCCTCATGGCGATTTTCCCAACCCAGGACTGAACCACAAAGCGCACATAACGGGCATCGACTGGGTTGTCCAGTGGGTTCAATACAGGGACTATCCTGTTGACGCTGCCTGGGAATACCTGGAAGAAAGGTGAATATATCAATAATGTGCCTACCCAAAGAGCTTATATCAGAAATTTTCTTGGTTTCACTTAGCGTCATATGCATACCTATCCATCATCTGATATTATATTTTCATCTGCCCGTGACAAATTCTGAAAGTAGCAAATGATTCAAAATACACTCTGCTATACGTTAAGGACAAAGTTATTGATTCAAATCTCTTCCCGGCATTTTATCTCATTCAAATCAAGACAAATCCAAAACGATACCATATCTGAGCCATCGTGGTCGGTGTATGTCCAGAAACTGATTCCATCTCTGCTGTACTGGAGTTTGTATGACGTCACCCACTCTTCAACATCGGAAGTACCGCGTCCCTGAATGATAGTAACTGTGACGTACTTCAGCCCCCCTAAGTCAACCTGAAAATACGTTTATTTGGTACAAAATGTTACGCAGTAAAGATTCATGGAGCTCAAATCTAACAAGAGTCACAAAACCCAAACCTGCATGAAATATTTTGTTTTGTAATGGTGCGTATGGTGTGTTGTGGGTATGATATGGTGTGACGTTTGGCAAAATTATTCCATCATTGTTCTTAAATATCTACCTATGGGAAAAGGTGAGATCCAAAACTACACCTTTCTAGTGACCTCACCATTTAATTTTTATTTGCTATTGTTACACCTGCACATGGTCAAATAGTACTCTATGCTGATGACACAGCACTGTTTTACGCATCAAAGTCTGTCGCTGATATAAACAGAGCGTTGAATGCTGATCTCAGCAATATTGAGAAGTGGTTGGATGCAAACAGGCTAACTCTCAATGTCCGTAAATGCAAGTCTATGCTTTTTGGCACTATAAGAAGGCTGCGTCTAGAAACAGGAGACCTAAATCTTACCCTTTCTGGTACTTATTTGGAAGTTGTTGCATGTTTTAAATATCTAGGTGTTTGGTTTGATTCCTGTCTTACATGGAGTATACACATTAACAAACTATGCAGTACGGTGTCCTCTAGGTTGGGAGTGTTAAGATGTTTAGTACCCATTTTACCACCTAAGACACTTTCCATGCTGTTTAGCTGTATGATTCTTCCTAAGATTGAGTATTGTGATACTGTATGGGGCAACTGCGGGAAATCTCTCTCTGACAATCTCCAGAAACTCCAAAACCGTGCAGCGCGGCTTGTTCTCGGCCTGTCACGTAGATCACATGTAGATATTGACCATCTGTCTGCATTAGGTTGGAATTCTCTGGCATCTCGTCGGAAAATGCATCTCCTGCAAACCGTCTTCAAGTCAATCCATCGGCAGTTACCAGAATACTTACAAATATTTAACAGAACATCCCACACATACGCAACAAGGCTTAATTCAAACTTATCACTACAACTACCGAAAGTCAGACTTGAATCTGGCCATAGGAAATTTTAGTACAGAGGTACGTTTTCATGGAACGAGTTGCCGCCAACGGTTAAAGTGGCCAGTTCTACATTGTCGTTCAAGAAACTGCTAAGAAACGGTAACCACTGCTGACCCCTGACCTCTTGACCCGGCAATAATTTTGATCAATGAGTTACGATTTTGATTTATGTTCATTTATATATTGTTCCCTTGGTTTGTTTATCGTTTAGTTTATCTTATTTCTTTGTTATGCTATTTGTGTACTAGTATGTAGTTTGTACAGGGCACACCTGAAAAGCAGTACGCAAAGTACTGAGCGTGTCCAGCCTGAATAAAGAAAACAGAAATAAATGAACACCTGGCACATATCCTTAATGTGTATATAATTGTTCATTCCATACGGAGGTGACAGGGATGTTCACACGACGTACTCTTTCTACTAGTTGTGGATCTGTGTAGTGATCGGCTTTAAATATATCCCTAATGTGTATATAGTGATTCACCCCGCACACAGTGGTGACAGGGGTGAATAATTGCCCAGCTGTCTTGCTCTAGTATTACCAGATAAACTAGGACCACTCTACTCCTGTCAAAAAGGTGTGTAACTATTTTTTAAAAACGAACTCCAAAAATGCAGCAAACTTCTAATGCACGCTAAAGCACAATGGCTCACAATATATACCCCCATAGCAAACTGATCGCAATCAAATCAGAGGTTCTAAAGATATCTGTCCGGAAACACAAACTCCAAATCGTGATCCCTACCAAAAACAATACCTGTTTTTTTTCAAGCAGGTAACTATGCCTAAATCAGCTCATATTGACGGGCATTAATGTTGCAGTGAGACATTTCTAATTTAGCAAATGAATAAAATTGATCCCAGTTTAATACATTATAAACTTAAAAAGATTTCCTTTAGCAACATTCAGAATATGTTGCGACAAGAAGTAGTACAGTCCAATAAGGGTTACTGATACGCTTATCAGGTAGCTATCAAAATAACCGATAAATTCGTATGATTTGCCAACGCGATGAAGGTATTGACCGAAAAATGATTGACAAAAAATTATCACTTTTCCAACTGTGCTTACAGGTAGATATACATACACTTTGATGAAAAAAACTCTTTTTTAACACTTGACCTGGCATGTGGCTATCAATTTTTTAGGTTTCAAAGCGGACACCAGGCTGTGATTCACCAACCTGATAAAGGTATCTACAGAAACTTCGCTACAGAAAAAACACAAAATTACTGTAAAGAGTACAGCTGTCATGTTTCAAAGAGGCATTCCACTCCAGATGGGACTGTTATTTTCCGATAGATATCAATTATAAAAAGTGACAAATGTGTGACACGCAACATTATACGCACGCGCATCACAAAGCATTCAGTCTTCTACAAAACTTGAAAAGTGAAAGTCCACCAAAGGTCGGCTGATCATGTTTTCATCGATATATTATCTATTGTAAAATAACACTCCCTTCTGCAGTGGAATGCCCCTTTAAGGTGTTTGCCTACCTGCAACCACTGTCCGATGGCACTCGACGAGGCTGCCCATGCGGCTCCACCAGCAACCCCGTTGAACCGTCCCAGGTAAGGCGCAAGGTTGTAATTATAGTACGATGATGCAGTGATGCTGCCATCGGGTATGGCACCAGACTCCATCCCAAGTGGGTTGAGACAGGCTGGGAGAACTGCAGCTGAGGTATAAAGTAGATGAAACCAATGACAAGAATGTATTTTTGTTTGCTATTTACCATAAGCTCATCTACAGTATTTTTTTTTGTTCAATGAGAAATTACAACGCTTTGGTACATACCACTACCATGAAGCTATATTTTTATGTGAATGATGATGAAAGCTACAAAACTACGTTTGCACAAATTGATCTGTATTTATCGCCTCCATGAAATGTCATAGAGGTTATATTTTACCCTGTGATTGTGTGTCTGTGTGTGTGTGTGTGTGTGTAAACAAGATACCTCAAGTACAACTGGGTGGATTGGTTTGATACTTGGTGTGTTGGTAGGATGTGATAAAAGCTAGAAATGATTAGATTTTGGTACCTTGGTACTGCAGCGCAACTTCCGGTTTTGCTATCTTAGTGTTCTGAACATGCTATGGTCACGATATTTGAGTATTAGATAGCTCTTGTGCTCAGGAAAAAAATGACATACGTTTGGGCCCCCTAGCGTCTAGTTTTGGGATAGCAGGGGCATTTTTGTAAAAAAAAAACTTCTGAAGAGGATAACTCAAGATGGGAACAGCGGATTTTCATGATTTTTGGTCTGTAGGTACCTTAGACAATGTTGTACAAGATAAGATGCAAAATAGGAATACATTTGCATGAGAATATTCTATCATAGCATGTTTTTCCATGTATCTCTTGTCCTGGACATGATATGGTCTTGACATTTAGCTGGTAGATAGCTTTCAGTGTCATGACAAAGTGGGGCAGGTTTCAGCTCCCTAACATTTAACATTTCGGAACTGCAGGGGCGTTTTTGTCAAGACATTCCAAAGAGGATTACTGCAGAAAGGATTGACGAATTAGCATCATTTTAGGCATGCAGGTAGCTTGGGCAAAGATATTCATTATGATATGCATGTTATGCAAATAAGGACTCAATTTGCATAATTAATGAGGGAATTGTATAATTTCATTGTTTGCAATAACTGGACTTCAATAAATGTAAAACTTGTTAATTATGATAGGTAAAATATAAGCAGAAACCAAATATGGTAATGAGGAACTAATTTGCATAATTTATGAAAGAATGGCAAAACCGCCCATTGGTTAATGATTTTATAATTTTGACATGTGTATGTTAGTAAATGATTAACAGCATGCATAAATTTTTTTAAATGTGTTAGTCAATTGCATGAAATTCACAAAAGCTCTAAATATTCATGGAGGTATGGTGTCGCCGAACTCTAGTTCGAAAATGATTTTGATGAAAACAATTAATTTCTACAGATAATTAGAAGATATCAAGTTGCGCAAAGGTGATTTTATAGCTTTCATTTTTATGTACATAAAAACATTGCGTCATTACAGTGGTATGCACCAAAGTGCGGTATTTTCTTTTAGAAAAAACAATATCAGTGGCGATAAAACCTGATGTCGTAATCCATATGGCCCAAAATGTCAGATTTATACTTATTTCATGCCCATCTATCAATATTCGTTATTCAGGTAAAAATGCCAATTTAGCCAGGTATAGAACCTTAGGTAAAGTACATATCCTATACACAACATTCAGCGTCTGTTTACATTGTATAGAAATATTCTTATTTTTACCGTCGATTTTTTTTTGCATGTAACTCTTGGCTTTCTTTAAGCAACAAGATGAATTCTTAGAAAACAATATTCTCGGGGAATCGGTGGGGAAGTGTCCAATGATGTTCATCACAAAAGACTACATACCTTTGTGTTGCCATGTTTTACGCGATGAAATGGTAACCTTTACATGTTTATACTTCTATTCTAGATTGATTAATGAAAAAAAAGTTACATTTTCCACTTGGATACATATGGGTTTAAACCTACTGGAGTTACAGCCCAGAACCTCCGCCCTCATGGCGATGTGAAGATTCCATGACTGAGGCAGGAAACGCACATAACGGGCATCAACAGAGTAGTTCAGTAGGTTGGTTACAGGGGTGTTAATGTCGGTGTTCCCTGGAAAGACCTGTTACAAGGTAAACGGAGGATTTAGGTAAGGCTACTGTACTTACTCTTCCTCACAGTATAGTTTCTTTAGCGTTAGATTATAAAAGATCAAAAAGCTAGTCTCCGTATTGTCGGCCCGATACAAAAACATTGACAGCATAGATCAAAACAAATGAATCGAAGTAATTATAATGGTCTTTTACGAGATTAATTAATAATGTTTTATGATATCTTAAGTAATTCAAACATGAAAAAGACATTTTGATACTCAACGTACCACGTCTGAGCCATTGCTGTCGGTATATGGTGTCCAATTGACCCAATCCGTGCTGTACTGGAGTTTGTATGACGTCACCCACTGCTGGTAAATAGGGCCAAGTCGACCCTGGATGACGGTGCCAGTTACACGCTTCATTGCCTTAAAATCCACCTGAAAGTACGTAATTTTTCCGTTAAAAAACACGAAAATACGCGAAAAGCGGATACGTCTCTTCATTTGTTTATCACCTTCGCCAAGAATGTTTTGGGCGCTGTTTGTGGTTCAGTGTTTGTGACTGGACGCGTTATTTTGTTTGTGACAGCTGAGAGGGTGTGGATGGATTCTCAGGTGTCTGCAAGTTCGATTACAGTAGTACACCCTGTTGTTTCCTGTTGTACTGCAGCAAACAGTTGTCTTTTATCAGTGTCATTATTGAAACGTCGGACTTTTCCAAATTTATACACAATTGCTTGTCAATGAGAAAAATCTATTTGGAGTATCTTATTACTAAATGTCTAACATGCATCGGCGTATGGGTTTTATATCTTGTGCCCTGGCCATTCTTTGATCATAATGGTTTAAGTTAACCCTCAAGCACCCGACCTTTTTTTGCGACTAAAATGACCGAGTGGGGTCCAAACGGACCCCAAAATGTTTTGTTCATTAAATCTCAGTACCATTTCTTATCGGCGATCATTGTATATACATTGCTTCGTCAATGTAAGAGGAAGATTTTGAGATGTTAAGGTGTTGCTAATTCCAACTCATTATCATAATTTATGCAAAAGTTCAGAAGGACCACGTTTTGCACTAAACCTATTCCGACCAGATAGGGGAATTTTGAGGCCCTCAGCAACTCGCATAACTCATGAACGGCTAGAGCTAAAGCTACGAAACTTAGTAATTTATCACATAATATTGTTTGCAAAAGTTTTTAATCAATAAAGTAAGTTTATCATTTTTGGGGGTCGCCATGGCAACCATATTCTAACAGTCATATTTTTGCCAAAATTTGACAATTTCAATTCAAACAATGTTTTCTTGGTAAACTACACCTGTTTTCTGACAACAATTAAACTATATGAAATTTAATGTAATTTTCATGACTTAAAATTTATAATTCATGCTAATTTCATGACGTCATTGGTCAAAATCTAAGATGACCGCCCTGCTGATTAGGCAAATGACGTCATGATGTCGTCACATTACATGTTGATGACACAAAAAGTTGTTGCGATGATTTAGGTTTACATTCTTATTATTGTCTAAAAGTTGGGTAGTCATACTGTAAGTGGTTAAGGAGTTAGCTTCCAAAGTTTGTTTAAAAAACTGCACAGTTTTGGTTGGGTCCACGCAAATCCACGCAACATCTGCTTGACAGTATCCAATTACCGCATGGTCTAGATAACTCAGACTTGGACCAATACACCGAAAGACGTACAATTTCGATTACAAAAACAGCTAGGCCATGTTGATTTGATTATATGGATGACATCCTCCGGGAACTCCAAAACTGATACGAGCGAGCGAATAAAAAAAGTTTGGCCAAAAAAAAAAAATTGGCAAAAAAAAAAGTTGCCTTCAGTATGAAATCCAAGTGGCCAGGAAGGTTGAACATAGGACTAAACACACATAGTATGGTATACCAACAGTTAGGTGTAGAGACCAGTACATCATACGGGTGCAAAACATTTTTTTTTCTTCTTGGACCAATCCGAAAAAAACAGACCTGAAAAAAAACACAGAGGAACAGGTTTCGCCAATTACAAAATGGACACACTATGTCGGCAGCCGTTTGGGGTCTAACCGGGGGGCCAAGAAGACAACAAGAGCGAAGTCAAGTAGAGTTTATAGTCAATTGCACCAAGTTTCTACAGTTTTCTGATACTTTTTTTCAATCTACGGAATATTTGTGCTCATTTTACAGCTGCTTTGCACAATTTATTGTGTGGTCGAAAACTTTTTTTTTTGGAAATGGCCAAAAATTGGTGCGAGCGCGGATGTCATCCATATAATCAAATCAACGTGGCCCTACTGCGAAAAGAAAGGAACGTCCATCATCGCGCAACTGAGTACAGATGACATACCAAACCACATACGAATGCTGCAAACGGAACATAAAGATATAGGTGCGAACACTCAACGCAAAAACAGTTCACAATACTTTGTCGACGGAGATTACCCTCCAGTCACAAAGTAAAACATAGCGTTACCTGCAACCACTGTCCAATGTCGTTCCGCGCGGCTGCCCAGCCACCCGAGCCTGAATCCCAGTTTAACCGTCCGCGGTAAGGCGCACGATTTGCATGATGGTAAGAGGATGCAGTGATGCTGCTATCAGGTATGGCACCAGATTCCATCCCAAGTGGATGCAGACAGTCTGAGGTAACCTCACCTACAGCTGAAAATTAACCATTACCAGTAGAGATCGCTTGCTGTTTGCCAATCTACTGTAAATGCAGAAACGTTTCGCGTTGGTTTAATGTTCGCGGTTTTCGTGGTGGTCGCTTCACCGCGAACTTAAAACCACCGCGAACATGTTTCCATGGCAGTAAGAGACTACAGTGCATGGTGCTACCGCGCTACTTAAAACCACCGCGAACTAAAATACATTTACAGTATATTATCTTTATAACTTTCTACATTAGTTAAACTACATAACCAGTCTTCGACAATTTGGGTAAAGAATCTGTATTTGACGTTATAATGTTGAAAACTGTCTGGGAGTACTCTTCATCTCAGTAGATATATATGATAAGACATGACGAAATTTCTCATCTTATTTTCAGCCCTAGAACGGTATCAATATCAGATGACTGATGTTTTAAAACATCGGTCTGACGTTTTCTTTTCTTCCTGCTCGCAGAACTAAAAAGGTCATGAACTGCTGATGGAGGCACACCCAACTCGCAAAACAACATCGCAACATATCTATCGGTATCTGGAGCACTCAGTCATGCGCCTTAAAATATCTGGTGGGGGCACACCCAAAATACACAACTAAAGGCCACAATGGGCCTCACCAACAAAAGGCCATGAATGTAGATGCAGTTTTATTTACAGCTTGATATCAGCAAATAAAGTACACTTTGGTCAAAGTTAATGTAAAACTGTTTAGAGAGCAGGGAAAATGTTTCGTGCAACAAAGGAAGTTAATTTCTATGCTTGATGGAACCCTCGACCTCTTCTCGAGAAGAGTATGTCGAGATCAATTACTTTTTATATCAGAAATGTGTCTGTTTTGACCACTCCCAAAGGATAATGGTACACATGAGGTAGAAATGTCGGTGCAAGACCCACAGGTCTTTTGAATGTAACCAAAGGGAAGTAAATGCAGATCTGCTGAAACAGGCGATATGTAGTTACAGATTGATGTGATAGATATACTATTAAACTGTTCACGAGAATCATACAGTGTAGTTACCCTCTCACACACTCACCTCTCACTCATTCGCTCGCTCGTTCACTCTCATTCACGCACTCACTCTCTTTCATTCAGTCACTCAGTCACCCACTCACTCAGTCGCTCACTCACTACAAACCTTCCTAAAAGTAATGGTCTGAACTCAATGGTCATCGTTATTGTGCCATAGACATATATCAGCAGCATTTTGTCCATGATAAAAATGGAGCCTACCTTTTACACGTGCTGCACAGAGAATAAGGATGCAGCAGATGAGCCTGACGTGAACACCGTACCGCAAATCCATCCTTCTAACGGGCGCGCTTCCCAGGATCTACGGGAGCAGACGCGACGACGCCCTCAAATTGATGTCTCTGGGCCGGTCAAGGTGATTCGTCCGCCTTTTTTCTTTTTCTTAAAGATGTTAGAACCAGATATGCTAAGACAAAACCTTTCACGGTGTGGAACTATGAAATGCCCGACGCGTGGCTGTTTGCTTTTCCTCGCGTCTGTAGTCAAGCCGTAGATCTGAGCAACGCCCAAAACTTAGTGATGTTTGGACGAAACCATGACATTTTGGAGGGAGATTAACTTCTACATTACCAGAAAAAGTGCAGTAAAACTGCATTTATTACTATCGATAAATATATGCCTGCACTACTTAACAGAACACGACCCAGAAATCAATTGTAGATCTTACAGAGTTTCTTTTTAAATATTTTTTCTGCAATTATATTTTTATCGTCCTATCATAATTACCCTCGCTGCATATGGGCGTTTTGGACGAAGGTGAAGGCAGACACAGAAATACGTGCTCCGCATAACAGGTAGTGTTTCGTGAGATGGAAATAAGCAAAGGAAAAAATACCTCTTTTGATTTTACATGAAAAGTATTCTTAGTGTAAGAACATCAAGTTTGGAAGTAAGAAAACCCTTCTAGGAAATAAAAACGTTTCCTTTTGTATGAAAAAAATATTCTTTGTGTTAGAACATCAATCTTATAAAGTATAACAGTTCCAGGTGAAACATTTCTCTCGTTGTGAGAAATGTATTCTTAGTATCAGAACATATCCATAATATATTTAAGAACATGGCTCTAGGCCATAAGATTTTTTTTTTGTGCTCTTGATGTTTCAAAATATTCTGGTGGTTCCAGCCTTCAAGTGAATAGCTCTTGTATTTTGTTTAAAAAGATTTCGGATTTATTGAATGAAGTGCTTGTTTAGATGGGGCCTTGTAGATTTACTGTGTGGTGTCTAGTGAGGGCTATCTTGTTCCTTCGAAATAATCTTGAAGAAGAAAAATCGAGGTACGAGATATGAGATGGTGATAAGAGGTCGTAAAATTGCCGTGTAACAACTTAGCGCCACCGCCTTAAAATGTCCTTTGAATTTTTCATGAGGCGTGTTTTTCATGTGTATCATTGCTATGGAAACCCCATACGTATATTGGTGACTAACGCGCGCACGCACACACACACACACACACACACACACACACACACATACACGCAAACACACACACACACACACACATACAAACACACACACACACAAACACACACATACACACACACACACACACATACACACAAACACACACAAACACACACACACATACACACACACACACATACAAACACACACACACATACACACACAAAAACACAAACACACACACATAATGATTAGCCTACTCCGTTATAATACTATACCAGAGTATTATGTTAGCCCTTATTGTGTACTTTGTGTAATAGTTGTTGCCATACATTGTATCATGTGCAATTGTTGTGCAATAAAGTTCTTTATTCTCTCTGTCTGTCTATGTATATATATTCATACATATTATCGAAACCTTATACATGTATCTAGACAAATGTTGCTCGAAAACAAGTCATAAAATCCCCCTGCAACAACTTAGCGCCACCACATTAATTTTTGTTTGAATATTTCATGAGCCACACGGAGAATACGCATCTTTGTGTCATAAATACCCAAACATACATCTGAATAAATATGACATTACATATCACACAAGCAGGGATGGTGGATGAGCAGGTTGCGAGGAATATTCTACCTAACGGACCTGTGTAGCCACAAACATCATAGTTAAGGCGTTATGGCATGGAAATGGTAGAAACAAAATGTACGTGTTTTGCCCCTCTACTTATTTCCACCTGACTGACAACTGAACTTTTGTCCCTTTCTCCTTTCCAACCTTCATGACGCAGACTCAATCATAAATCATGTCCAAAAGACGCAGCTCGTGTCGACACCGAGAAACGGGCAGCGTAATCATAGTCAGGTGACTGAAAAACATCACAGAGTAAATATTGGAAACACCAAGAACCATGGAAAAATTACAATTCGTGTCTAGGACTAAAAGATGATTGCTAAGTAATAAGACCTTGAATACAACAAAGGTCAGATAATGTCGTTTTATTCCGCTGTTTTGCTAGTAATGTATGAATTAAGATAACTCCAAAATGTTCTCGTTGATTCGTCCTTGTTTGTTTTTATGACGTAGAGACGCCTGTGTTTGCGTTGCGCAGGTGTCCGACTTGACGACAGACGTCAGGAGAGAGGCACGGGGCGCCTCGACTGACGTGGCGAAATTTCGCACAGGAGGAGGGTTTCTCTATGCATTTCTTGATCTAACATTTGAAAATGGGAAAAAGAAAAGACGTAAGAAGCGCGTGGACCGGACCAGAGACAGCAGCCGTACGGGCCCGGTCGCATCTGCTCCCGTAGGCTCTGAAGAGCGCACCCGTTACAAGGATGGCTTCACGGAACAGAGTTGTGCTCAGGTTGACCTGCTGTATCATTCTTCTCTCAGCATCACATGTAAAATGTAGGCTCTAACGTTATTATGAACAAACTAGGTAAGGTAAAGGAAAACGTAGTCCCATAGCCGCCATTTGAGGACGTAGGGGTAGTATCTACTGTGTCTTGGATACGGTATGGAAGGCGGAGCCCATCTCTCTCCTTCCACCACCTTTTAAAATTGTACCTCCCTAACCGAAATCAGGTTCCCATTCTTACACATGGGTGGAGTGAGGAAAGTCGAGAAAAGACTCATTAGCAGGCTCTACCAGTCAAGCTTTTTCATGGAATTCATTTTTTTTTTCAAATGGCACATCAAGTTAAACCATACATGGTTCTTGTATACATGAGAGGAAGGCTTGTATGAGCGAAGAGTCTTCCTTGTGCGATACCTATGATAGCTAAGATACTTCTTTTGTAGTCTCAACCTCCTTGAGGTTGTCAAATGTATCATTACCATTACCCATGTGATACACATGTACTTTTTACCACCACCTGTGCAATAACTGTTCTTTATAGACATATTTGTTTCACCTTCCCTGTGCTGGTCTAATGTACTCTTACTCATGCGATAGGAGACACATGTACTTTTTATCCCTACTTGTGCAATAGTTGTAGACTGTAGAAGTACTGGTCCTATTGTGCATGGACCCTAACGATAGTGGGCACGAGTACTATGTATTACTCCCTGTATAGTAGCTTATATACTATGTACTATTTGTTTTTAAGAATAAAGCTTGGAAAAAATACATGGTTCTTGTGGTCCAGTCCACACAGAAATTAGTTTAGTTTTAACAGATAGTAGTAGTGATATCAACCGATAAGTCCATGAGAAAAAAAGCCCGATTTCCCGATTTTTCGAACTCGGGACCTCTAGATTCCTAGTCGAGTGCTCTAACAGTTACGCCACACGCGACGCCATTTTTTGTCTCTTTTGTCGACATAGAAGTGTAAAAAACCGCATCAACATCCCTGGCGCACTACTCGTGCCACATAAGGCCAAGGCCCGTTCGAACCATTGTTTGCGGGTTGGGTGTGCCTCAACCAGCGTTTTACGACTTTTTATAGTGGGCGCATGACTGGTTTCTCTGTGATCTGAATATGATATGTTGCTGTTTGCGAGTCGAGTGTGCAGATCAGGACTTTTTCGCTTCTGCGAGCACGAAGAAAAGGAAACGTCAGGCCGATGTTTTAAAACATCAATCATTTGATATTGATACCGTTCTCGAGTGAAAACAAGATGAAACATTTAGTTATCATTTATATCAACTCAGAAAAACAAGCACAGATGTGTGACACCGAAGAGAAAAAAAATGTTTTTCTGAAATTAGGCGAAAATCAATGAGCTCGTCGACGTCATCCATAAAATCTACTTGCTAGGTCCGTTAGGTAGAATATTCCTCGCAACCTGCTCATCCACCATCCCTGCTTGTGTGATATGTAATGCCATATTTATTCAGATGTATGTTTGGGTATTTATGACACAAAGATGCGTATTCTCCGTGTGGCTCATGAAATATTCAAACAAAAATTAATGTGGTGGCGCTAAGTTGTTGCAGGGGGATTTTACGACTTTTTCTCGAGTAAACATCTTGTCGAGATGGTTTGATAATATATATAAATATGTAGAGACAGAGGGATTGTGTGTGTGTGTGTTTGTGTGTGTGTGTGTGTGTGAAAATTTCTTTGCGAGTCACCATTTAATACTTCTCAAGATGTACGTGTGAGGTTGTCATAGGAATGATACACAGAAAAACACATTTTACGACCCAGTCTTATCGCCACTACGTACCTTGTTTGTTTTTTTCCTCCTTCATGTTCCTTTCGAAGGAACTAGAATTTCTTCTCTAACTTCCATAGTAAAATTTTTATTACATAGAAATATTTCCTTCTAAGATTGATGTTCTAGCTCCAATAATAGTTGGGTTTTTTTTCATACAAGAAGAAACATTTTTAATTCCTCGAAATGTTTTCTTACTTTCAAGTTTGATGTCCTTACACCAAGAATACTTTTCATGTAAAATATTAAGAGGTTTTTTTTTTCTTTTTCTTATTTCCACCTCACGGAACACTACCTATTATGAGGAGCACATATTTCTGTGCCGGCCTTCACATTAATCACAGACGCCCATACACAGCCAAGGTAATCGTGACACGACGATAGAGATATAATTGCAGAAACAAAACATTTGAAAAGAAACCCCGTACGATTTACAATGATTTCTAGGTCGGGTTTTCTTAAGTAGTGCAGGCATATGATAATAAATGCAGTTTTACTGCACTTATTCTGGTAATGTAGAAGTTAATCTACCTCCAAAATGTTATCATGGGTTCGTCCATTTTTCAATGACGTCACAAAGTTTTGGGCGTTGCTCAGATCTGAGGCCTGACTTCAGACGCGAGGAAAACGCACAGAGCGACGCGTCTGGTATTCTATTGTTCCGCACTGTGGAAGGTTTTGTTTTTGCATTCCTGGTTCCTTCATCTTAAAAAAAGAAGAAAAAAAAGACGGACGGACGGAACACGTTGACCGGCCCAGAGACATCGATTGTGCGGGCACCGTCGCGTCTTCTCCCATAGACTCTGTCTGAATAGTGCGGCCGTTAGCAGTATGGCTTTACGATACGTTGTTCTCGGCAGGCTCATCTGCTGCATCCTTCTTCTCTGTTCAGCACGTGTAAAAGGTAGGCTCCATGGTTATTATGGAAAAATGCTGCTACTCAAATGATATATGTTTCGGGCCTAATAACGTTGGCCATTGAGTGGTTTAGACCATCACATTTAGGAAGGTATGTAGTGTACGTATATGTATGTTACTACCTATGGAATGAGTGAATGAGTGAATGAGTGAGTGATCGAGTGAGTGTGTGGGAATGAATATGTGAGTGAGTGAGTGAGTGGTTGAGTGGGTGGGTAAGGGAGGGTGAATGAGCGATTGTGGGTGAGTGGGTAAGATAGTAACTACACTGTATGATTTTTGTGAACAGTGAATAGTACATCTATCAACTTAATCGGTAACAACATATCGCTGTTTCTCATGATCCATCGTTTATTCAGCCTTTTACTTTTCATTGGTAATATTCAAAGGAACTGCGGGTTTTGCACCAACATTTCACGTGTACCATTATACTTTCTTTGGGAGTGGTCAACCAAACAGACCCATGTAAAATGTAATTGGTCTCGACATGCTCTTCTCGAGAAGAAGCCAGGGGTCTGACCCCAGACAAAATTCCTTGTTGCTTGAAGTATTTTCCCCGTTCTCGAAACAATTTTACATGAACATAGAATTACAGACCAACAGTACCGCTGTGCTACATTGTCTCTTTTGTTGAATCAGATATATAAAACTGTATGTGGAAAACTGTATGTGACATTCATGTCGTGTATCCTGTTGTTGTTGTTGTGGGTTTTAGGTGTGCCCCCACCAAACGTTTTAAGTGCGCATGACTGAGTTCTATAAATACCGATAGATATGTTGAGATGCTGTTTGTGAGTTGGGTGTGCCTCTATGAGCAGTTCAGGACCTTTTCAGCTCTGCGAGCACGAAGAAAGGGAAACGTCAGGCCGATGTATGAAACCATCAGTCATCTGATATTGATACCGTTCTCGGCGTAAAAATAAAATGAGAAATTTCGTCATGTCTTATCATATATATATCTACTGAGATGAAGAGTACTCGTAGACAGTTGTAACGTTAAATACAGATTTTGGACCCAACATGTCCCTGGGCTGGTCATATAGTTTAACTAATGAAGACCCCAGGGATCAATTCTGGCACCCTTATTGTTTATAATATATGTTAATGATCTTGCTGAAGCATCCAAAATATTCTTTTTTATCCTATTTGCTGATGATACAAATCTCTTCCTCTCACATGCAGACTATGATACCAATCAATCAGGAATTAGAAAAAGTCATCACATGGTTCGAAACCAACAAGCTATCAGTTAATATTAAAAAGACGTACTATCTTATCTTTTGTTGTAAAAACAAGACTTATAATAAGAAAAATGCCAATATCTTCCTAAAGAACCTTCCTCTCTCCCAAGAATGCCAGGCTAAATTCCTAGGAGTACTTAGTGATGATCGACTAACATGGAAACCCCACATTGCTATGATATTAAATAAAATTTCAAAAACTATAGGGATCATAGGGAAAATTAGACATCTTTTATCCCAGAGAACCTTTATAACCATATATAACAGTCTAATCTATCCATATCTCATTTATTGTAATATTGTTTGGGGAAACGCCTACAAAACTTCTCTACACCCTTTATTAATTCTACAGAAAAAATTTCTACGCATTGCGACATGTTCGAGTTTCTATACTCACTCTTCACCACTATTTGAGAAACTCAGAATTTTGAATATCTATGACGTTAACAGATTTCAACTTGCTCTATTCACAGCCCAACACATAAACCATACTCTCCCCGATACCTTTGACAGCTTTCTTAATTTTCGCTCGCAGTTTCACAATTATCAAACTCGCCAAAGCACAAATCTGCACATCCCCCTATTCAGAACCTCTCTTGCCCAAATGTCTGTTAAATACATGTGTGTTAAAATATGGAATGATCTTCCCCCCTCCCTTAAGAATCTTACTTCCTCTCTCCTGACTTTTAAACGTAATCTGAAAATCCATCTGTTAATCCATCCGAGCCCCCTGTAGTAGCCACATTTTTTTTTTCTTTTTAATCATATTATCTTAATTCATTCCATTATTTGATTATCCTTATTGCACTATTATCATTTTCTAAGTATTATGCTGATTTATTATTTATTGTTAAGTCAAACCATTAATTACTTGGTTATCCTTATTGCATCATTATCATTTTCTACATATTACGTTACTTTATCATTCATTGTTAATTCATACCATTAATTACTTGTTTATCGTTATTGTATCATTATTATTCTATGTATTACTTTATTATTATATATCATAATCAATTTTGTTTAGTTTAAACGAGGAGGGCTAAGTATTCTAATCTGATTGACTTTCAGCTGCAGGTGAGGTCACCTCAGACTGCCTGTATCCACTCGGGATGGAATCTGGTGCCATACCTGATAGCAGCATCACTGCATCCTCTTACCGCAATTATAATGCAAATCTTGCGCCTTACCACGCACGGTTAAACGCAGGTTGGGGTGGCTGGGTAGCACATCGGAACCACATCGGGCAGTGGTTGCAGGTAAAGCTTAACCTTTATCCGTGGGGTAACCTATATCCGTTATCTTTACAAACAGGGTACTCAGGTATATGAAGTCAACAGGCTGTAGTTTTAGACTGCATTATTTTGAAAATATTGTAATATTATTCCATCGCCCGTCGACTTGATATCCCTTAATACCGTTGTCAAATACAACGGATATAGGTTACCCCGCGGATAAGGGTGAAATAGGGGTTGCCATACAAAGTGATGAACTGGATGATTGTATTCTTTACATTAGCTTTCTGTTGTGAGTTCTCTGAAAAAAAGCGTTTATCTAGTAAAGGAACTACAGTCGGGTCTCGTGTTGACACCCATAACTTTGACTTGGATCCACAATTAGTTGGACACCAGAAAAAGTGATGGTCAGATGTTATGCCAGGTGCTATAAAATATTGTAAAGGATTCTCGTTGATAATCAAAATAACGTATTCAATTGCATAAATTGTATCAATTGATAATCTTGCCAAACTAAATTCTACGCGTATGTGAGCAAAAATGCTATTGAAGCATTTTCTCAAGTATCGTTAGAAAGGGGATGATGTGCATAATTTTTCAAAAAAATATGGCGGACTAATATGAAGGCTATTTTGACAAATTATGATGTTAATAATCAAATGATGCTCATTATCGTGATTTCGCGTAAAATGAGAGTCATATTTTGCTTCGCAATTTATATACTCAGCCTATTAACATTTCTTCGTCTTGTTTTATACAAATCAATAGTATTTTTGTGCCAAAAAGCAGTTTCTTCAAGCAACTGGATATGCTTTTGGAAACGGTCAGACGTTTTAACTAGTATTCGTCAGTGACACCAAAAAGATCTGGAAGAAACTATTCTGCTATACACTAACTATGAATGGAGACAATTTTAGATGTCCAATAGGAAACATTGTAAGACAAGGTCAAGCTGAAGATAATTTGGATTCCAATAGAAAACAAAGGTAAGGCAAAGTCAAGCTGAGTCTGCCTGTTAAAAATAAGAACTTAGTAACCTTTAACCACTTAATAAGAATTAAGTTGAAATCTAAAACGAAATCGATTTCAAAAAATGTCAAAACCTATAGAAAAGCTCACGAGCCCTCTACCATTTGCAAATAAATCATACATTAAACCATTTTAACCAAAGGATGACCAGAACACAAGGTATAAACCTATACGTCGATGAAGGTTAGACACCCAGTAATAAGATACGCCAAATAGCAATTACTCACGAAACTGGATATGATTTTGTAAAAGTTGGAAATTTCATTAATGACGACTAACAAAAGACAACTGTCTGCTGCAGTACGACAGGAAGCCATAAGTTGGTCTGTAATTGGCTCCTTCTGTTTGCCGACACCTGATAACCCTAATCTCCAAGCAGATCCTACGGTAGCATAAGATAGTAGCAAAAGCTGGCAGAGGGGTGAAGCCGGCCTAGGGGTGTGTTTCCCTATGGGGGATCTGCCGGTACTGAAAAAGGAAGGAGAATTTCTAGTCAACAATGGTGTTGTTGCCCCTCCCTGTGGCCATGTGCTAATGATTGTACGATTGACTTACACTGGGGCAAAGTCTGTGACCAGCGCATGTCCAATTTGGAAGTTAGCACCAAACAGGAAGGAGGGCAATTAGCACCTACACTGCAAGCACAGTTTGATTGGAAAACAATTGGATGTTAATAGCCTCTGTTCTAGCCGACTGGGGGCAAATAGCTTTTTGGCTAATTAAACTCCTTGGCCAGTTATGCCATTGTAGGATCTGCTTGGAGATTATCACAATCCATCCACACCGTCCAGCTGTCACAAACAAAGAAACAGCCACAAACAATCAAACTGAAGCACAAACACCGCCCAAAAATTATTGGCGAAGGTGATAAATAAATGAAGAGACTTATCCGCTCTTCTCGTGTTTAATTGATTGTTTAACGGAAAAACTACGTACTTTCAGGTGGATTTTAAGGCAATGAAGTGTGTAACTGGCACCGTCATCCAGGGTCGGAATGATCATAGCTACCATTGGGTGACGTCATACAAACTCCAGTACAGCACGGATTGGATGAATTGGACACCATATACGGACATCAGTGGCTCAGAAGTGGTACGTTCAGTATCGAAATGTCTTTTATTTTCATGTCTAAATTATATCAAATATTGGAAAATGACATAAAACACTTCGTAACGACAATTATAAATTTGTTTTGGTCTATGCTATTGATATTGTTGGTATCGTCTGACTGTATGGAGATTAGATGTCATTGATAATAAGTGATAACATCTGAAGAGCTGAAGAAACAATTCTGTGAGGAATAGTAAGAATAGTACCCTTGTCTAAAGCATCCACTTAATATCCTACAGGTCTTTCCAGGGAACACCAACAGAACCACCCCTGTAACCAACCTACTGAACTACTCTGTTGATGCCCGTTTTGTGCGTTTCCTGCCTCAGTCCTGGAATCTGCACATCTCCATGAGGGTGGAGGTTCTGGGCTGTAACTCCAGTAGGTGTAACCCATCTGATATGTACCTAAACATCTTTAGGTTGAACTTTTGACTGATTTTTTTTCAATAATCATACTAGAAGTATATAAAGGTGAAAACTTCATCACGTAAAGATGGCAGTTCAGTGCAGTTCAGTTCAATTCAATTCATTCTCATATTAACGATGTCCGACCATGTATCTCTATCAAGCATGCCGGATACAAGTTGTAGTCCTTTAAACCAATCTCCTCTTCCAATAGTTTCTTAATTGTCAGGTTCGGTCGTCCCCTTTTTCTCTTCGCGTCAGGTTCCCAGAGGGGAACTCTGGCGGCCATCTCCTCATAATGGGCTATATAGCCAGCAAGAGCCAGTCTTCTTTTCTGGATAGTTCTAGTGATCGGGGGAAGGCCATTGTACAGTTTTTGTTTCCGATGCGACTGTGCCAGAGTACATTCAGACCATAACGAAGCAGACGGGTGTAGTTACCATCCAGTTTCTTGGACAGAGACTAAGTTAGTGTCCATGAGTCTGAACCATTAAGCAAAATAGCCTCTACACATGCTTCAAATACTTTCAGCTTTGTGGTGTTTTGAATGGGGGGCCTTCCATTCCTTTGTTAGGGCATGGTATGGCATCACAACGGTTTGTAGTCTTTTAGAACGAACATCATCTGGCACCTATATTTCACCTAGAATGTTTGTTTTGTAAGAATTCATCTAGTCGCCTAAAGAAACCTAAAGGTTCTTTTCCCGGCTAAATTGGCCTTTTGACCTTACATTGTTTTCTCATTAATAGAATAAAAAATGGAGCCGTAACAAATATTGATAAATGGGCATGACAGAATTATAAATCTGATATTTTAGGCCATATGGATGACGTCATCAGTTTTATTACCCCAAATATTATTTTTATGAAGAAATACGGCACTTTGGTACATACCACTGCAATGAAGTTATGTTTTTCATGTAAATGATAATAAAAGCTATAAAATTGCGCAACTTCATATCTTCTAATGATCTCTAGAAATTACTTGTTTTATCTAATCAGAAAATCTTTTTATAATAACTACAGATCATTAGAAGATATCAATTTGTGTAAACCTATGTTTGTAGTTTTCATCATTATTCACATGAAAAGCATAGCTTCATTGCAGTGGTATGTACCAAAGTTTTGTATTTTCTCATTTGTAATACAGGGTAGTTGAGAGTATTGTAAATGGCAAACACAAATACATTTGTCAATGGTTTTATCTGTTTGATCCCTCAGCTGCAGCTCTCCCAGCCTGTCTCAATCCACTTGGTATGGAATCTGGTGCCATACCTAATGACAGCATCACTGCATCATCGTACTATGATCATGACCTTGCGCCATACCTGGGACGGTTCAACGGGGTAGCTGGTGGAGCCGCGTGGGCAGCCTCGACAAACGCCATCGGGCAGTGGCTGCAGGTAGGCAAACACCTTAAGAAACTTAACAGTTGTTTTCTTCGCATTAACTTTGGGTTTTTCTGTAGCGAATTTTCTGTAGATATCTTTATCAGGTTGGGGAATCACAGCCTGGTTTTAGGGTTTTTGAAACATGAAAAGTGATAGTCAAATGTTAAAAAGTCAATTGTTGAAAACAGTTATAAAGGTTTTTCATCAAAGTCAGCGGATACCTGCAATTAATTACTGTCGAAAAATTGACAATTTTTCCGGACAATAAATGTTCCTGTCAATACCTTCACCATGTTGGCAAATCATATGGATATAATGATATAAGAATATTTCACTGAAACATCAACACCTTTCAATATGAGCTAATTTCGGCAAAGGTTTGAGCTCCGGGCTTCTTATCTTGTAACATTTTGTACCAAACGTATTTTCAGGTTGACTTAGGGGGGCTGAAGCGCGTCAGGGTTACCATCATTCAGGGACGCGGCATATCCAATGAGTGGGTGAGGTCATACAAGCTCCAGTACAGCACAGATGGAAACAGTTTCCGGACATACACCGACAACGATGGCTCAGACATGGTATGGAGAATTTGAATTTACAATGTTTTCCATTACAGGAATCAGAAACACTTACCATATGCAGTTTGTGACAGGTGGAAGATTAGGTACCAATTATGCAAATAAGACTCTAATTTGCATAATCAATGTGACAGCATCCCAATTCTTCTAGGTACATGTAGTAAATGATTGGATTGTCAACATCGTCACCTGCGTAAGTTAGTTAAAGGTGGACATAACCAAGCATAAATTATGCAGATATAAAAGTCATTTGCATAATCGGAATATTTCATGGAAGTATGAGGTCTCCGGACTCTTGTTTTGGATTTGTCTTGATTTAGATTGATTAAATTGCCGGGAAGAGATTTAAAGCAATAACCTTGTCCTGAACAAGTTTACATATGGCGGAGTGCATTTTGAATCATTTGCTACTTTCAGAGTTGGTCACGAGCAGATGAAAATATTATATCTGAGAATAGATAGGCATACATATGAAGAGAAATTTTCTGATATAAGCTCCTTGTATAAGCACTATTAAAAACAGAAAGCCGGGTATAGGGGGGGGGGCTGATTGCCATTTTATTTGATGATGCCCCAACGGCCAGTTAGACTAAGGGATAGAGAGATGCATCGGGCAAAATGCACGGCGACTAATAGATCATTAATCGACCTGAATAAACAATTTAATAAAGACGAGTAGGAAGTATCCTCATTATTAATATATTCACCTTTCTTCCAGGTATTTCCAGGCAGCGACACCAGGATGGTCCCTGTATTGAACCCACTAGATAACCCAGTCGATGCCCGTTATGTGCGTTTCGTGGTTCAGTCCTGGATTGGGAAAATCGCCATGAGGGTGGAGATCCTTGGTTGTAACAGTAGTAAGTTTCAACCCGGATGGGAAAAGTGCAAACATCTTTATGTGGTGGATTAAAAAAAACGTGGTAGAATGGAAACATCGAAAGATTATTTAGTATTATACAGCTTGTGACTTTTCATGGGCGTCAAAACTGGCTTTAACATATTTCTTCTTGTTCTGTCTTCCCAGCCTGTAGTGATCCTCTTGGAATGGAATCTGGTGCCATACCTGATGGCAGCATCATTGCATCCACATTTTTGGTAAACTATGAGCCTTACCTCGGGCGGTTAAACGTAGTTGTTGGCAGAGGCGCCTGGAGAGCTAGGTTCACCAACACTGGGCAGTGGTTACAGGTAGATCCATCCGCGTTCTATGTTATCTCCCGTTGAAAATGTGACTATTTTCTAAATCTGTCGATATTTACATGACGTTTGTTACTTTAAGGGATTTAGGGGTTCTTTCAAGGCAACATTGAAAAGATTTAAATAGTGGCCATTGAGAGAGTGCAGAGAAAACACAAAGAATACATAACGAAGAGTTTATCTGGCCGAAACTTCGGTAACTCTGTACTACTACTTCCCCACCACCTAGAATGATTTCACTAAGGATTTAATGAATTTGCTGCATTGAGAATATCTCACCGTAAAAACCGTAAATGTGGATGATAAAAATCAGTATCCAGCCATATGGTCTAATTTTCAGCGTATATCTTTAAGGTACAGTCGAACCTGTATTAGCGGCCGCCTTTGCTTTGCATAGCGACCACCTGGCCTTTGTGGTCACTTTTTGTTGGTGCCTTGGATTTTTCCCATTGACCCAAGCATTAAGAAATAGTATAGTCTATAGCGGACACCTGTACAACGCGGTCACGGTCACACGATTTCTGGTCCCGTAGATACAGAAACACTGTCTATTGCGTGCGACCATACGGCAGCCGTATGTCAACCTGCGCCGAGTTTGAAAACGTATTTTGCGAGGATTTGGAGTTCCCGACAGGGTTATTTGGGCGGTAGTGAAAGATGCACGTGCCTTGAACGTTAGAGCGACTTTGTCGGTGAATTTATCAGCATTGGGCATGGCAATATCAATCATTTTTGGTAGATTTGACTTTGGCAGGGTCAGTTGAATTTTTAGACGATAGAGACAATGTTACTTGGTGAGAAATATCAGTGGGTTCTAAAATCATGTGTAATTTAATGCTCGTGATCAGCATTTCCTCTATAGTGGCCACCTGTCTATAGTGGTCACATATCTCCAATCCCTTGAGTGGCCGCTGTAGACAGGTTTGACTGTAGTTATCTTTTCGCCTCTGTTTATTATACATTCTATAACGAAAAATTATTACGAATTAGTGACGAAGAATTATTGCATTCCAGGTGGATTTAGGGGAAATGAAGCGAGTCACCAGCACCATCATTCAGGGCCGGCATACTGACGACCAGTGGGTGACGTCATACAAACTTGAGTACAGCACAGATCGGATTACTTGGACGACATATGTCGGGAATAATGGCTCCGAAATGGTATGTGAAAAAAAATCAATGATACGTAATGTATATAGTCGATGTTGTAGGGATGATATTTTACCATTGTGTGTGTTTTGTATGGTGAAGCTGTTTAAATTCATTAGCATAGTCGGCGCTATTGCTATTGTTAGTCCCATATGGAATGGATAGAAAAATGTACTAGTGGTAGGTCATCGCTACTGATGAAAATGAATAAACTATTCTATAGAAAAGTGTTGAATATAGCCCAATTAGAATTATCCGTTTTCCTTTAAGGTGTTTCCAGGCAACGTCGACAGGAACACCCCTGTCACGAACCTACTGGACATCCCAGTTGATGCCCGTTATGTGCGTTTCGTGGTCCAGTCCTGGCAATGGCAGATAGCCATGAGAGTGGAGATTATGGGTTGCAACACCAGTAGGTTTTAAAACCCTATCCAGACTGGGCTTTTTTGGCATGGCATTGGAGGGATTTGCCCCCCCCCCCCCTTCGTAATTTCAAAACGGCTCACTGTACGATAACCAAATTTGCAGTGGGTGATATGCTTGTCAATTTTTATGATTCCTGAATTGTTTATAGCATTATAACGTGTAATGACGTCATTATGACGTAATTGATTGATTTTTTGGCTAAAGCGGGGATTTGTGTTTTGACCAATTACGTCATTACATTAGCATAATTTCTGAATATTCAATTATAAATGTCACACTAAGATATGTTAGATATTAAAGATATGTGAAAAGTATAGTTTAGCACGAAAATCTTAAAATCCTATTGTTTAAACCAAAATTGGTGATTTTTGTAAAATATGCATTTCAGAAACCGGTTGTCATGGCAACACGAAAAACTATTAACTAATTCTATGTTTTGCAAATTGTTGCCAACAATACTCTAGGAAAAGTCATTATGTTTGGTTGTTTCATCACAAGCCGTTTAGGAGCTATACGACGTCGACGTCACCCCCCCCCCCCACCCCCTGGTTGGATAGGGTTAGCCCGGATGTGATGTGCTTACTTGGCATTCTAGGCAACACTTTAAAGTTGAATTTTGTAAATATATTCTATTCCATAATCGACATAGGATAAAAAAACGTTCAAAGAGAAATATTTCTGGACGAATTGGTGTAAAAATATCTTTCCTGACAAATCATAAGTTCATCAAGAATCTTAAAGAAAGCATAGAGTTACTACTTTAGGGTGAAAGGTAAACACCTGCTTCGCCTATTGGGTCAGTTAGTCCTCACTCATATTGAGCAATTGGGCCGGTCTCAATCATGATGTTTCTGACCTAGGGCAAAGAGATGCTGTTACAATGTAACCTTTATGATTGGCCTTCAGGTCTTCTTGCGTGGTGACCATTAAGTAAAAAAGTACCTAAATTAGAAGTGAACGGTAAAGAATATACCAAGCCATGTGAATGCAAAACTGATATGTAAGGGTAGTAAATGTACTTGACCTATTCTCAACTCCAAACAAGTACTGTACATACGGAATGGCAGTCTCCGTGTCAATGTTTCGTCTACTTGATCCCTCAGCTGCAGTTGCCCCAGTCTGTCCTCGATTACTTGGGATGGAATCTGGTGCCATACCTGATGACAGCATCACTGCATCCTCCACAAATGGCAATATTTTCTTGCCTTACTACGGTCGGCTGAACAGTATGGTTGAAGGAGGCGCCTGGATAGCAAAGTACTCCACCATCGGGCAGTGGTTGCAGGTAGGCATACATCGACATGCATTTAACAATTGGGCTCTTTACATTAGCTCCATGTTGGTTAAGTGAATTTGTATTGCTGATAGGCAGGTAAGCAAAGTATTGAGCAGCTCTAAAAGCACGAAGTGAAAATGACCAACTTTTCAGTTGCTTTGATCAGGGAGCCTGATTGGACTATCTAGATCTACTTCTTAGCGCAAAACCACCCTATGTCTGAAGGTCGGCCAGGAAATATGTATTGACTTGCCATTTTATGCATTTGCAACACTGAGAATATCCGGCCGCCCTCAAAATCAGCATAGGTCAAAATGGTTTACTTTCAGCATCCATTGTATGTCCGCAAAGGATAGACATTTTTTCTTGATTCTTGTTTTGTACAAAAAATATCACATGTTTATTTCCTTCCAGGTGAATTTAGGAGAAATGAAGCGCGTCATGGGCACCATCATTCAGGGTCGCTTCATTCGCTTCGTGGACAGTGATGACCAGTGGGTGACGTCATACAAACTCCAGTACAGTACAGATCGGATTTATTGGACGACATACACCGGCAATAATGGCTCAGAAATGGTATCTTAAAGATTGAAACAATCCTTTCTTTTTTTCAATTTCAAGAGCAAACAAAAGACAGCAAAGTGCCATGACATCCTTAACGTTGAGCATAGCAAGCGCGTTTTGATTAATTCGTTTTGATCTGCATTTTTAAAAGTGTCTACAGAAGACAGAATGTATACTTAAACTGTTGTGCAATTGGTAGTGATGAAGATCTAGCGATAGATATACTAAATCATTTGGAATGATAGAAAAACACAATCTTCTAAACTGTCCATTTACCTTCCAGGTCTTTCCAGGTGCCTTCGACAGAACCTACCCTGTCACGAACCTACTGGACAACCCAGTTGATGCCCGCCATGTGCGTTTCGTGGTTCAGTCCTGGTATGGCGGTCACATTGCCATGAGGGTTGAGATAGTGGGCTGTAACACAAGTAGGTTTAAACCCTTATGAAATGTGAAATTTCGTATTCATTATTTTTTGTATTGAAGACATGCAAAGACAATTATTGATCACGTAAATATTGGAACAAAACTGCATGTAGTCTGTTATGAAATATCTTCATGTGTTTACATTTCTTTGCCTCGATGGTTATTTGATTATTCAAAGAAGTATTTCAAAGAAAGTCGAGAGTTACATTCGTAGCTAGATAGGTGAAACATTTCTATACATTCATATTCGCAGCCTGGTGTAGCTAGGAATAACATAATTTTGAAACGCCGTTCTCCTTGAAAATAGATTCATTTTCTCCTTCCATCAGCTGTAGCCCCCCTCCCAGCCTGTCCACAAGTACTCGGAATGGAATCTGGTGCCATACCTGATGGCAGCATCACTGCATCCTCGTTCCTCAATTCTTTTTTCGAGCCTGACCACGGGCGATTAAACGGAGTGAATAATGCCTGGATAGCCAAACACGCCACCATCGGGGAATGGTTACAGGTAGGTATCTTCAGCAACCCTGTTTTATACATTCCGCTTTCTATTGGAAAAGGGAATATTTTCTGTGTGTAAATGCGGTAAATAGGTTGATGCTGTGAATAATAGTGTTTGAGCGCATTCTTTAAAAATATTTCCGACGTTTGGTAAACCCTTTGTTTCTAACATCCACTAATGCTATACTTAACTGTAGTTGCAAATTTCGGCCATTTTGTTGAGGTAGTGATGTTTTGACTTTGGATTTCCTGCTTTTGCTGCATTGAGATGTGTTGTGTTTTTCAACTCAGATGAACTTTCCTGCTGACCAGTATTCGTGGTCTAATTTCAGCATACAGATTATGCCATTGAAAGATATGCTCTTTGTTCCTCTTGATTTTCACTACGGAAACATCTATTGCCTTTCAGGTTGATTTAGGAGAAGTAAAGCACGTCATGGGCACCATCATTCAGGGTCGCCACAATGATGACCAGTGGGTGACGTCATACATACTCCAGTACATTACCTATGGGACCAGCTGGGCGACATATGCGGGCAGCGATGGCTCAGAAATGGTATCCAAAATATTAACATACCCGCTCTGATATTGAACGAACTGGTGATATTAAGTAATTTTCATACACACTTGTTTTTTATGTTCATGGTCTTGGAAGGAAAACATGGACAATGTTTAGCCATTGATATTGATGAACATCTATGTCTAAGTAAATTACCAACACAAAATAGTATCAAGTTGAGTGCCTTAATATGATATATTTTTTTATCTTTCAGGTCTTTCCAGGCAATGCTGACAGGAGCCTCCCTGTCACGAACCTACTGGACAGCCCAGTTGATGCCCGTTATGTGCGCTTCCTACCTCAGTCCTGGCATGGTAACATCGCCATGAGGGTAGAGATTGTGGGCTGCAACACTAGTAGGTTTCAATCCAAATGGGATGTGCTTTAACAAATCTGTCATCTTACATATTTTCAACTTATTCTTTCTTATTATTAATATAGAATGTGACACATTTAAGGACAATTCATCACGTATGGATTAGAGCAGAAGAAAATATAGTCTTGTGAAGTGTCAGCGAAGACTTTGCTTAAAGCTTTATTTTATTGTCGGACTTTGCCGAACTTAAAGAAAGTACATGGTTAGATAGGCAGCTATAAATTTAAAGTAGAAATATCCATCCTTGTGGTCTTTATGTCGCTTGATACGGAAATAGATAACATAAATTAGTCACAGAATTATAGATAAGTGTAGTTACTGGTATGGATATTGTATTGGCCTTGTCCCTTAATGCGTTGTCTACTTTGTCTAAAACGTAACCTTACTCAATAAACGTACTGAAATATTTACCTAATATGGCATCAATAATACGGCCCCCTTCGTGTCTGCACCCATAAACCCCGTAAAGCGTTAATTAAAAGCCTAGTCCCACATAAAACTTCCGAAAGGAAATACCGTGTTCTCGGAACAAGTTTACATTTACATGGTGTATTTAGAATTACAGACCATCAGCATTGCTGTACTATACTTTTTTCTGATATAAAACTGTAAACTGCATCCACATTCATGGCGAGCATCCTACTGTCGATGAGGCCAATTGTAGCCTTTAGTTGTATGCTTTGGGTGTGCCCCCACCAGACGTTTTAAGTGCGCATGACTGAGTGCTCCAGATACCGATAGATATGTTGAGATGCTGTTTGTGAGTTGGGTGTGCCTCCATCAGCAGATCATGACCTTTCCAGTTCTATGAGCACGAAGAAAAGGAAACGTCAGACCGATGTATAGAACCATCTGTCATCTGATATTGATACCGTTCTCTGTCTGAAAAAAAAAAGATGAGAAATGTCGTGGCTGTGTGGCGAGTCCGACCCTAACCTCTGCTTAGAGATTAGCTAATTATCTAAGGCTTCAATGATATAGACAGACGACCATACCACAAGGTCAAGATAGGGGTGTCGTTCTGTGTTGATCTATAAACCTCCAAAACCTGGAAATACTGCTCCGATGCCAAGAAACGCGATTACATGCTGGGCGATCCGACTGCACACTTACGTACACATAGACCAACTTGCTCGGAATTTGGGGTTGCAGAGAGAGGATCTAGAGAATGCTGGAAGGATGTACTTGGTCAGGGCAAGTCGCTTGAGATGATAATGCTGATAGTGACATCAAAATACAGACAAAATCCACTCCAAGGGATCTGAGTTAAAGCCGCGAACACACAGACCAAGACAAAATGTTCAGTAAATTCTAAAGGCATGTCCTACGACTCACCATATGTTGTTCAGGTTGGGATCTTGTGTTCTAAGGTCCCAATCTTAATGAGTCTATCGGTATTCCCAAAATTGAGTATAGAACGTTTTAAAAAGAGTCACCAGTGTTTTGATTTGGGGGAGTTATGTGGTATGCACATGGAGACTTCTCTTCCTATGGGGTTTAGTTGAAATCATTACAACCCTTAAAAGGCTATGGGAATACCACTGTTCAAATAAGTTCACAGCTCAGTGCAGTAGCAACCTGTCCTCTTCTGTCTTAACTTAATGGAAATGACAAAAAATCATCACAAATTACAGTCGATTAAATTTTTATCATGTTTTCTTTTAAAATTGTATCCTATCCAGCAACCTGTTCAATCACGAAGCACGTAGAAAGTGACACTGGTAATATGACCTGGGACCTTCCCATGTTCATCACCTCGCCCTTCATCTTCGAGGTCAAGTTCAACACAAGTGATAACAACGAATTCAGCCTCATCGACCTCTATTCTTGGGATGAGAATGATGACAGCCAAAACCCTTTGAATCAGGACCGGTATAGCATCAGGCTCAAAATTTTTAGGTCCAAAATACGCCGAATAACCAGCGACGGAGGCCTAGACAACGTTGCCAGTTATTTTTCAACAGGTAAAGTGGTTTGTCATAACGATGGATATCATAAAATTGGTGCTTACCTCTATAGATGCCTTGTTTGTTTTTGTAAGCATTTTTAACACATTATTGAATGTTCAGATATCACATCGGGTGAAGAGTTCCGAAGGTTCTGGATCTGCTGGTCGAAAGGCGGAAGTGTTGGTGTGGGCAGGGCTGGAGAGGTGGAACCCTTCATGGGCTGGACAGACCCCCATCCATTCATTGGTGACAACATTCGTGTCGGTTACGCGATCGAAAATGTTGCAGGGGACTTTATGTTCAACTGTACGCAAGGTAAAGGTTAAGACTACTGAAGGTGTCTGGAGCACTTTATACATCATATTCAGGAGATTATCATGACGGACATTTACTTAAATTAAATTGTATGCATTTTCGACCTCTTACCTCTAATCTTAGTTTGCAACTCTTTTTATGAGATTTGATGTCTTTTTTTTTTCCTTGCCTTGAAACTGAATTAGACTAAACGGACTTTCCTCTGTCTCAGATGGATTTCCAGGCGTGTGTGTTGACCCATCGACCCAAGCCAACACTACCGGGCCCGTGTGCGACTGTCCTTATCTGCTGGGGGATAACTGCAGCTACCCATGTTCCCCGGGATACCACGTCACTTCTGGTGACGTCGTAACCATAACATGCAAGGCAGATGGGTCATGGATAGGAACGAATCTTATGTGCCAAGGTATTAAGTAAATGCATCTTTAAAAAAGCAAATTTTGAAGTAGCGGTTGGCACTGTACTTTACTTCAACTAGTGTAAATACTTCGATGATGTTATTCTATCCATGATCCAAGATGTCGCACATATGCCTCTGAAAGGGCTTCTCATACAAGGCTAACTGTATCGTTGAATTTGTTCTGTTTTCTGTTTGAAACTTTAAATGGCAGTGAGAAATCTTGTGAAAATGGGCGTCATCAAAAGTCCATCCTTTCTATTGTTTGCAGATATTGATGAGTGCCTTACTCTCAACGGCGGCTGTAGCCAAACCTGCATCAACACTGTGGGAAGTTACAGATGCTCCTGCAATGAAGGGTTCGCACTGGACATAGGCGGACATACCTGTACTGGTAGGTTATCTGTTGTCTTACCTTTCTTCTTCCCTTTGAAATGTATTTATAACCGGGATTTGTACAAAATCTAACCATACTACTTGGAATATTAAAAAGGGAGGTATGATGTCTACGAACTCTTATTTGATCACCGTGTGTATCCGGCTAGTGTGGTCATGTGAATGATCCTCCAAATGCGCGTATCAATCTAGAGATTTTGCAAAAAAGGCCGTTGGTGTACATTACTGAAGAATGATTGTGTAGGTCTTCGGAAGACCGATTATAGGCTGCTGACGGATAACCTCCGTACTGCAGCAAACCTTCCGGTTTGTTCTGGACATGCTACGGCTTTGACTTTTGGTTAGCGGACAGCCATTGATGCCAGGAAGAAGTGACGTAGGGTAGGATCACCTGGCAACTTATTATGGTACTGTATGGACGTTTTTGCTAGAAACTTTTATTTAAAGAGGATAACTGAGCGAATTATGAGGAAGCTTCAAACAGAGATATACACAATGAAATGCAATATACGCTTATTTCGACTGAATTTGCATGAGCATTGATGAAATTCTATAATTGCACAATAGGACTTTGGTACATACAACATATGTGATTTATGTCATGTGAAACATGCACACACACAAGCGCTACTGAAAATATAAATATTTCATGGGGGTAATAACAAACCGCCGCGACCAGTTTACTTTCATCAAGCCTGTATGAAGGTATGCGTCCTTTCACAATCTTGTTTGTCTTGCGGTCTTGCATCAGTTTAGTGGGGATTTTGAAAACAGTCGTGTTTGTGACGTGCTTCTTTTTTTAGTAGTAGGCGCGAAACCCTTTGTCCTATTAGGTTTGAGTTGAGAAGCTTTTAGTTGAGAAGCTTTCTATGTGTATCTACTTGCCCCTTTTACATTAAAGCAATGGGCATCTCTAGAATATATTCAAAACTATTTGGGAAACATTTGATGTCAACTAAATGCTCTTGTGTTTTTTGCGCGGTTTGAAATTAGAATTACCCCAAAGGTTCCTGTTATATACTCGTCTTCATAAGCAGTAGAATTATCCAATATTTCAACGCAGACGAAAAGCTGTTGATGTATCCTGAGGCAGTTGCATTTCTCTTAATAGTCAATTATCTCCAGTATTGGAGTCTAAAGTATCATTTATGGGAAGTATTCTACTTACCCGGAGGCCTTTAGGCCAGTGGTCTGTAAGGTGTCTATGGCACAATAATTGTCGTGTCAAAATTTTGTATTAAAAAGATAGGCTTAAACAAGAAAGAGCGACTTTTGCTATTCCAAAGCAAAATGGACAGTTCCGTATCCACCTTATATGGAAATAGACCATCCAAAATCATCCCTCTGAATGATGGATTTTAAACATTTTGACCTCCCATACAAGAATGGACACTTTCGGAACACCCCAATGCAATGGGCTCTTCCATATTACCCTATTTTCCATCTCCAGTGTGAAAGCTTCCCTTATGCGAAATGCCAGGGCATTTGGCTTTATACAAAAGCACAGGAGCCCAAAATATACTTTTGTCTAAATATGGCCACAGAACCCCAAATCTGATATTTAAGTGATAAATACCACAAGTGTTATTGAAGTCCTTTAGGTGCATCTATCCCGGCATCTCTATGTCAAATTTCAGGTAATTTGACATTGATACCGATGCACAGGAGCCCCCCCCCCCCAATAAACAGTTTTTGTCGAAAAATGGCCGAAAATCCCAAATTTAATCATTTAAAAGTAAATGTTAATGAACTTCTCTGGTCGCATGTGCTACACAGGGTCATACAGAATTTCATGTCATTTGATTTTAATATATGGGCATAGCGGCCAATAATATACATATTTTAATGAAAAAAGGGCCGAAAATTCCCAAATTAATCATTTTGAAATAGTATATGCTAAACGTGTTGATGGAGTCCATCGCACCTCTGTTCCAAATTTCAGGTTAACATGTTGTAATACCAGGGCACAAGGGGCCAAAATATACATTGTTGGTCTAAGAATATGAAGAAAAAAATATATAACAATGTCCAATACAAATTTTGACACGGAAATTATGCCATATCCCTCCCCTAATTCAGACCAGGTTATGCCACGCTTCAAAGTTAAATCATCGTGACCCTACTTGTAAGCGAGGACTAGCGGACTCTGAGATGATTTGGTGTGATGCTAAACACCATGGAATAGTAGCTCTGATAGGAAAAGAAAATTTTGTTTAACTTGGCTCATCGTTGTAAAATGACAGTACTTGATCACAGTCCTCTCGCCTGTGGTAGGTGTCAATGTCGCCCTGGGAAAGCCAGCGTTTCAAACAAGCAACTGGTATTTTGCCGGTGATGCCAGCCATGCTGTAGACGGGAACACCAATATCAGCTTCCTTGCTGGTTCCTGTACACACAATGCAAGGCTTGGAGAGAATAATCCCACCTGGTGGGTGGATCTCGGTCAATCGTATATGGTTGATAGGTACGTATATTCCATTTTGTTTGAACCTTTCTTAATTGATGAAAGCTCAAATCGGCCTGTTTTTCAATGTCATGAGGGATATACAGATAGCTGTTCATATATCAGACAATGTAGTATATAAGACATAAGAATTAAGCCACTCACAGAAACGCGCACACACAAAAAAACACACATAAACCTGCATTACCTCTGCACAAGGACTACTGTTTTTGGTGGTACCTCAGGCTATTTTTTTTTTCAATTGAACCAAGCAATAACTTGTCTATAATCGCAAACATTTTTACTGTGATGACCATTTCTTAAAATCCGTTGACAGGTTTGGCTAAATATGTGTATGTGTGCGTGTGTGTACCTAGTGATAATTATGTGTATACATATTTCCTGATTTGTGCCAATTTAGTTGTTAAGCTAATCAATTCTTGGAAAAAATGATAGTGACTGTGAATCTATCAAAGTACAAGTAGTATGTGTTTTTTTTTTCTTCATAAGAACGTTCATCCAAACATGTAATGTGTATGAAACAAGTGCCGTCACTCTGTCTCCAATGTGTACAGTATGGTCATATTCAACCGCGGTGACTGTTGTGCGGAACGAATCAACCCCTTCAACATCCACATCGGGGATTCCGACCAGATCAGCTCGAATCCCAAATGTGGCGGTGACCATCGAATCGACGTGAATCAGTCGTCCATTGCCGTCTCATGTAGAGGAATGGAGGGGCGCTATGTGGGCGTCCGTCTTCCAGGGTCCTCAAGAACACTCACCCTGTGCGAAGTACAAGTATTTTCTGGTAGGCCTTTACTACATTTAGTTTACGTGGTTATGATATAGGGTATAGAGCTTGTATATCGACCAAGCGGGCAGGTGATGACCACGTATACGATGTTGGTGTCGTTGATTTGCCGTTGAATGGTCCGCATTACTTTAGGCTGCTTTAGACTGACAACCGTTACATAGTCATGCGACTGAACAGATTTATATAAACGCAATTAAACTTAGAAATAAACTCCAGTACCCTGGTACCGGTATTACACCTTAAAGACCTGAAATTTGGTTAATATAAAGGGTACCTTTCACATGTGTCAACAGGACGCCATCAACATTTTTTGCATCACACAAAATAACATTTTACACAGAAATGTATAATTGATACTTCTGTGCCGCGGTATATATGAAAGCCAAATGACCTGGACATACATAAATTTTTGGATCAGAAATGTAGGTTCCTGCGTCATGATATAAAAGTCAAATGACCTGGGATTTGGTAAATGGGTAATTATTTTGCTAGAGATGGAAATGGCGTGAGATGGAAGAGTACATCATGCTTCATAAAGGTGTTTCGGAAAATTCAATTCATGCATATGGGGGTCAATTTGTTTCAAACATAATGTTGAGAGGGATAGTTTTGGATGGTCTATTTCTCCAAAAGGCACAGTCCATTTTTGTGCTGGGATGAAGTGAGCTTTTAGCGTAACGGGGCCGATCAGGACTTCCGCTGAGCGGACTGAGAGAAGACAAGTCTACCCGTCTTTCGTGGGCAGCAACCACGTGTAAGTGAAGGCTCCCCATTGGTCAGTGCGCACGAACGCATCACATGCCGGGTTTAGGATTACCCAGTTTTCATGGGCCGTAGTAAATCATTGCTCTAACCCCCCGAGTTGGGTATTTTTCATGGAGTTATGAGGTCTCCGAACCCTTCTTTATATGTGAATAATTCATGAGCAACTAGGTGAATACTGGTCTACATAATAGAAAAGCACACACAGTCAAATAAATGTACCAAGAGGAACTATGCATTTTGCCGTATGCATTACTGTCATTAAAACCCCATTTATCCATCTGGACAAATAATAAGACAATGAGTTGAGAAGAAGTCGTAAAATCCCCCAGCAACTACTTAGCACCGTGTAACGCTATAACTGTAGTATGAATACTTCATGGGCCAATTGGTAACGTAACACACGTATAGAAACACACCGAAGAATCAGTTACTACATAATTATATACTGACTGCATTTCTGATTAATCTTGAATTTTTTCAATATGATAAACGTAAATGGCGTACAACCCGTACCGGATAAATACAAGGTCATTTGAGCCATTGCGGGTCCGATGTGCCTCTTCCAGACGTTTATGGCTTTTTATTGTTAATTCCATGAAAAATGGAGATATGGTTTTGTGTGTGTGTGTGTGTGTGTGTGTGTGTTTGTGTTTCCGGATATTTGTGGTCAGCATTATTCAAGAACCTCTGAATGGATTACAATTACATTTGGTATGTAAGTAGGTGTTAGGAAGACAAAGGTCAAGGTCAATTTTGGACCCCCTGGTATGTGACCTTGGTTCTGCAGCAAAAACTCTTTTTTTATCTTTTTAACTGGATGTGCTGTGGTCTTGACTTTTTGGTGGCAGATAGCTAATGACGTAAGAAATAGGTGGTGTATGTTTGGGTCCCCTAGCAAGTTGTTCTGGAATTGCAGGGGTGTTTCTTCTTAGGAGGATAACTGAACAAGGGAATGACAAATTCAGATGATATTTGGTATGTAAGTAGGTTTGACAGAGATGTACATCCTAAATTGCAAATTATGCAAACTGGCACCAAATTTGCACAATTAATGAGGGGAATCTATATTTGTTATGTTTTCCATTATGGGACTCAAATACCTGTAATATGTACTTTGTGGCAGGTGGAACATTAGCAGATAACAATTATGAAAATTCGACCCTAATTTGCGTATTTGATATAAAAGTGCTATAATTCTTCCGGCATAAGTTATTTAAAGGTGTACATAACCAAGCATAAACGTGGAAGTAATTTGCATAATCGGACTATTTCATGGAGATATGAGGTCTACGAACTCTTGTTCTCTTAGTATTAAGCATGTTGACCTGTTGTGTTCATGTATTTTGCAATCACCACCGATCACTGTATATATGCATTCCCGAAGTTGTCAAGATGCTGTTGTTGTTTTTTCTTGAAAATACGGTTAACATCTACTACTACTGATTACATTTCAAGGATACTCCAAACCATATTATTTTGCATATTATTACCCATATCATTAACCATATACTTTTTTCTTCCAGCCTGTCATCCCATCCCGCTCGGAATGGAATCTGGTGCCATACCTGACAGCAACATCACTGCATCCTCCTCTTATTCCTCTTCTCCATCGTACCATGGGCGCTTGAACGGGGTTATTGGGTATGGTGCCTGGGTAGCTTTTAACAGATCCGTCGGACAATGGTTGCAGGTAGGTATACATTTTAATAGAGTAAGAAAACCTGTGACCCTTGTCACATTTTCCCAGCTACTTGTTTTGCGTCTACTTCTTTTGTCATTTTTGACACGCCTCAGGGGTGAGCAAATTTTTTCAGCAATTCTTCAGTGGCGAGTGGAATAACATTACGTGGTTTGACAAAAAACAAAAACAAAATACTGAGAGGGATACATCCTGCATTTTCATGAATATGTTGGCTTTCTATTTTGAAAAGGCACCGCTTTCTATCCATCACAACACTCATGGTGACGTCACTTCTATACTTCTATATTTTATACGAAAACAAAACAATCCATTTGTGTTAGGGCATGTTTTAGATATTCCAACTTTGGAAATGCAGCAGAAGCAGTTGACACCTTATCAACTCTTTTGCTGATTTAAGCCAAATATCACCTTCTTTCAGCTCAATAGTATTTCAGTTCTTCGTGCTAAGTCAGCTTATTGTAGAAACCAGTTTGTGCTGAACATTATTTGTTGTTAGTAATATCCACTACGTCACGTTATAACAAAAGATATCTGCCTAATAGGTGGATTTAGGACAGATGAAGCACATCGCGGGTACCATCATTCAGGGTCGTCATAGATCCATCAATGGTGTACAGTTCGTGAAGTCATACAAACTCCAGTACAGTGCAGACGGGAGCAGTTGGACGACATATGGCTCAGACGAGGTAACAAACTATTAGATGCAGGTATTTTTTTAATGATCATTGATTGTGCACTGCAATCTTTTCAAATAATTGTTGGTGGATCATATCCCTCTCAAATTCAAAGTGCTCTAGCTCTCATCTGGCTCGTTCTAATCACCGTCTCGCAAAGTTCTCTATTCTTCAAGTTGATTTGGTTTAAAAAAATTGTAATTCTTATTACAGGCATGTGGCCGTGATTTGCTAAGGAATGGCTCAATTCTTATTGTTTGTCTTGAATGGAATGGTAAAGTATGGACGTTGTCGGGTTGTTGATAATAAAGATGTACATAATAGTTTATCTGAAATACTCGCTTTGCAGGTTTTTCCAGGAAACACAGATGAGAACACACATGTGACGAACCTACTGGACAATGTCATCATTGCTCAGTATGTTCGCTTCCTGCCTCAAACGTGGTGGCGTGGCATGAGTATGAGGGTGGAGATTCTTGGCTGCGGCACTAACAGTAAGATTTTCTTGTTGCATCAGTTAGAATCTAATCCATGCTTTAGCCTTGTTTTATACATAGATAACTAGGGTGAGCCGTCAGGAGCCTTTAATGGACCTTCGTGCTCGTCCTACAAACATACAGAAAAACTATAGCTTTATTTTTCATGAAGGTAATCACTAACCCATACGATATCAACGACGGCATTCTAGAGTTAGCGCATTGACGCAATCACACACTCACAGAGACTTACATACAGAAAACGCACACAAAAACAAACACAGAAACACACACACACACCAAAAAGATCCCCCGTTGGCAAAGGTGTTACATTGTCGTGCATGTTGGTACCATTTTCGCAGCTACATACTTGATACTACAAATGTACATGTAAATCATATTTTGGACTTTGAAATACATAATGATTTGGGCTAAGTTTGAGGCTCTGTAAATGTCAACGTTATTTGTACTCAAGTATTGGGATAAGTAACTTTGTATAGTGTCCGCAAAACAATGCATGCTAGTTATTTTTTAGACATTCTTTTGGTGTCGCAAGCTTGCTTCTTATTTTCATATTTTGCACTATCACACTTCCAAACCGGGACCGAAAATCAAAATTTAAAACAGAACATAAAGAACGTGCTAAAATTAGTCATGAGTATAATTTATATTCCGTAATATTCGCTTTTATTTCCATTTTCCACATACATGTCGGTCGAGGGTCGGCTTGGAAATGTGACCTTAGCATTACGCGGGTCTGACCTTAACATCTTTTTCTTGTCCTGTCTTCCCAGTCTGTAGTGATCCACTTGGAATGGAATTTGGTGCTATACCTGATGGCCGCATCAGTGCATCCTCGTCTTTGAGAGCGTGGTACGGGCCTTACCGCGGCCGGTTAAACATAGTTTCTGGTGGGGGCGCCTGGGTAGCCAAGTACAACAACATCAGACAGTGGCTACAGGTAACTAGTCACACCCTTCAATGGTGTGCGTGGTCCAGTTGTTAGCGGCCCTACCTCTGGAACTACTCAGTAAGAGGCCGTGAGTTCGATCCCGGTATTGTCTCTCACATGGCATGCACGCTACTGGAAAGGGCTACAATCCTTAGGACCGGACTTTAAGCCGTGATCTACCTACCGTTTATTGTGCTTGTCGAAAAGACCTAGGCGAATCCCCCCAGTACAAGGAACCTGTAAATACTATGGACACGTAGTACGTCTTCTCTGTAACGAAAAAATCGCTCTTCAGTGAGCTAATTGGATCAACAACACTTTCTTTCTTTCCCTCCAGAAACTTAGTAATCATGTTATATATATTATTTCCTGTCAATGCATTCAGGTTCTTTGAATTCGTAAATCATTTATTGAGGTTATCTAAAGCGAACCCTGGAACATTTACATGGCTGAAGCTACGGTATCTCCACAGTTACATTTAGAAGCCAGACAGGACCTTTCCTCAAAATATAGGACCAGAATATACTTTTGAGGTTGCAATGTGACTGGGATGGGGATTTCATGCACTTGCTACATTGAGTATATCTGACTGTAAAATCAGTAGCTATTAACCTGGCCTAATTTCATCGTTTAACATTAAGAGATCCAAACGTTGCCCGTCTTTATTTTCACATCCTATAGCAAACAAAACATTTATTGCCTTCCAGGTGGATTTAGGTGAAATGAAGCGAGTCACCGGCACCATCGTTCAGGGTCAGCCTAATACCGATCAGTGGGTGACGTCATACAAACTTGAGTACAGCGCAGATCGGATTAGCTGGACGACATATGCCGACAACCATGGCTCAGGAATGGTATGTCAAAAACAAAACGACCCATTTTTTCTGAATATGTCAAACTATACAGGATATTGACATGAATTGACATATGGCTCCCAAATCCCATAAATATCAACTATGATAAAACAATCTAGTTCATGGCCTATGCCCAAAGATGGGTATACGTGGCTAACCACTCAAATACGGAAATGGTACACTCAGTCACATAGTCTCTGTCAAAGCTGTCTCTTCCGAATGTGTGTTTTCTTCGCTGCGCATTGCATCAGTCTAACTACTTCTGACTCTATCTGCCAGGACAGTGTGAATCTTTGCATTTGACATTCAGTGCTTAATGTCAATATCATGAGATCTTAAGGCCTTCTCGCAGACATCCTTCACATTTTGTATAACAGAGCATTTTGGATTCATTAGTTTAGTCCACGCTACCGATATTGGTAGTCTTGGATTAGATGGGTGGAGAGTTTAATAGTAGGTCATTACTACTGGTAAAAATATAGAGTTCTACTAATTGTACAAAAATCTAAAAGTGTAGATACCACAATCTAACTTTAACCGTTTACCTTACAGGTTTTTCCGGGAAATTGTGACAGGAACACCTCTGTCACGAACCTACTGGACAACCCAGTTGATGCCCGTTATGTGCGTTTCCTGCCTCAGTCCTGGTCTGGAGCAATCGCGATGAGGGTGGAGATTACGGGCTGTAACTCCAGTAAGTCGCAGCCGAGATATGCTTAAAACATTTCTAGTTTTTATTTTCTTCTTTTCCACAATCAACGTAGAATGGAAACACTCAATGAAAAACATTTCATCAAACATCCAAAGCCATTTTCCACAAGAATCATTGTATTTTGAAAAATTCACTTAAAGAGTCACTTTAGCTAATGTGAGAGTTAGTCATAAAGGGTGAAATGTATTTGTATGGAATATTACAATCCGTGTGACTGCGAAACTGATGCGTAAGGGTGTCATTGTACATGACTTATTCAGAAGAAGCACAATCATTGAAAGAAGAAGTTAATGTTTTCATTTACTTGATCCCTCAGCCGCAGTTGTCCCAGTCTGTCCACGTCTACTCGGAATGGAATCTGGTGCCATACCAGATGGCAGCATCTCTGCATCCTCTTACTTTGGTGCTGGTGCCGAGCCTTACCGAGGGCGGTTCAACGGAGCCGTTGGAGCAGGCGCCTGGGCCGCGGAGCACGACATCATCGGGCAGTGGTTGCAGGTAAGCCTGAGCCCTTCGTACATCACAGAGAAACACGTCTGTGTACATCCCAACATAGTGCGGCCCTAGAACCTGTCAAGTCAACCTCCTCCTGTCACAAAAGAACCTTTCTTCGGAGCTCCTTGCTACCGTTAAGCTATGGAACTGCCTCCCATAGGACATTGGATATACCAGAGATTTGCATAAATTCAAACGAAAAGTAAAAGCCCACCTCATGGCTACTCGCCATCGTGCTGTGTTGTAAAATATTATTCAGTTCAGCACAGCTACTAATAATTAGGTGGTAGATAAGGCATAGATTTAAAAAAAAATAAGCCCGCATATTTTTTAACAATCTAACAATCTGCGTAGTAGCTCCCTTTTGGATTTGCGACCTTTTGTTGTAGAGACCTTCAGCAGGTTCTTCTTTTAAGATTGCTTTTAAGACTCTTTCAGTTGTTTATCGACTGATTCAGGTATCCTTGGATCGAATGTACAAGAAAACAATCGACGTAAACTTTACAATCCATATAACATGAAACGTAAATAATCGAACATAGGGGTAGAAATTTACTCAAAATGAGTCAAAAACGAGAAACAACACGAAATTGATCACAAAGTTTACCACATCAATAATCACATAAATTGAACACAAAACAAATATAATTCATTGAAGAAACAATATGCTAGGTCGTTTTACAAACTTAAAGAAATTTGGCCGACGTTACGGTAACTTCTCAGTTTCACTATCACTTGAATCTGATATAACTGTGCTACTTCTTTAAACAACATCGCTATGTGGTCCCAAATGATGTCGTTCAGGACAATACTTTTGAGATTGTGATTGGCATCGGATTTCATGCATTTTCTCCAATAAGAAAAACATTAACTGTCCATCAATGTGGCTTGATTTCAGCGTAACGCTAGTTCGACTTTATCATCGGGGTAACCTATCTCCGTTGGTTTAAAGAAACAGAGTGTTTATTGATATAGAGCCCACGGACGGTGGTGTCAATTTGCAATATTTCCAAAATATTCCAGTTTAAAAAAAACGCTTTTCGACTTGATATCTATAAATACCATGTTTTCTTTCAGATAACGGATATAGGTTATCCTGTGGATATAGGTGAACTAGCGTTATATCTTCAAGACATGCTTTTAACCTTTACATTACATAACGGGAAAAAACTTATTACACTCCAGGTTGATTTAGGGGAAATGAAGAACGTTTCGGGCACCCTCATTCAAGGACAGCTTACTAACAACCAGTGGGTGACGTCATACAAACTACAGTACAGCACAGATCGGCTCAGTTGGACGACATATGCCGACAGCGATGGCTCGGAAATGGTAAGTTAAAAAAGCAATTCATTTCTTCCTTTTTTTCAAACAAAATAAAGAAAAGTGACATGATCTCTCTTTTGCTTGAGAATCAGGAGTTCCTTTAAATTGGTATAGCTATACGGGTTTTATTCATTTGCTTATACTATGCTAATGATATTGTTAGTCTCTGGTTATTGCTACTAAATGAAGATCAAGAAACCGATTTACAGCACCTTCCATCTGCTCCATCTAGTCTCTTGTAGCCTATGTAGCCTACGTAATTCTTTTTGTAAATTCCGAAGACATGTATAGCCTATTGTAGCCTAGTACAATAGTAGCCCACAAAACTGCTGACTTGTATATTCCGAAAACTAAATAGTCCTCTAATCTGCATTTATTTAGCTATACTGAAACTTGATTCTCATTACCTAAATTTCGACCTCTGACCTCCCGTCGAATGTTATTCACTTTTAAGCTTCCGTAGTATTTTATATCGCAAGCCTGAAATGTAAATTTGTCTTATGTTAATTTTTTTCTTGTACATGTTATGTTATTTGTAGACCTATGCAATCAACTGTGCTGCCTTTATATGTCTGTGTAATGTACAGTCGCATTTTGAATAGATAAAAATACAAATGAAGATATAGAGTTGAATAAACTATACTGCAGAACGGCTTAGAAAACACGCCTATCTAAATCATCTTTTTTCCTTTCAGGTCTTTCCAGGCAATGTCGACAGGAACACCCCTGTCACGAACCTCCTGGATAACCCAGTTGATGCCCGTTATGTGCGTTTCGTGGTTCTGTCATGGAGACTGCACATCGCCATGAGGGTGGAGATTGTAGGCTGTGACATAGGTAAGTTTCTATCAAGATGAGACGTGCCTACACAACACCACTGAATTTAAGTTTACCCATTTACATATTTTAATGTGTTTAAAAAAAGCACGTTGCAATAAGATGTAGTCTTTTTAGACGTCGACGTCATAATGCCCTTATTTCTTATCATTGCAATGTGGGAATTCATCGAGTCGCGTGAACAAAGCCTAGAGTTATATGCGCAACACTTAATCAGTGTGACCGATGTGTAAGGGTTGTTATGTCACATTTTCAATGTAGAAATAGATAAAGAACTGTAGATAAATGTAGTTACGAGTGTGGTGAATAGGAAATAGCCTTTTCAAATCGTAATGGTGTTGTGTTTTGTTTGTCGTACAGAAATGTTTGCCGACTCCCTTGAAACGTACACCTTATTGATAGCAGATCGTATATTCTTTTACTCGGTATTCCTTCCCAGAATCCTGTTCAATCACGAAGCACGTAGAGGGTGAAACTATGACCTGGGACCTTCCCAAGGTCAGCTCATCGCCCTTCATCTTCGAGGTCAAGGTCAACACCAGCGGCAGTGGATACGGTCTCATCTACCTTTACCGGCGGGGGGACAACACGACGAAGAACCAGGACGGTTATCGCGTGAAGCTCACATCCGGAAGTTCCCAGATAGCGAGAGCTACAAGGGACGCAGGCCGAGACAACGTTGCTAGTTATTATTCCACAGGTAATGTGATCAGTTATGGTGATAGAATCAGGTTGATATCTACTACGTCTGTGGTGTATATTTTTGTCATATTTTGTTTCATTTCTGCATATTCAGATATCACATCGGCTGAAGAGTTCCGAAGGTTCTGGATCTGCTGGTCGAATGGCGGAAGTGTTGGTGTGGGCAGGGCTGGAGAGGTGGAACCCTTCATGAGCTGGACGGATCCTTATCCCATCACTGACATCGGCCAAGCGGGTTACCGGACTTGGGGTGTACATGGGGACTTCATGTTCAACTGCACTAAAGGTATAGACGGTTCCTTACATTTTTGATGCCCTAGTATACACTAGTATCCACACTTATACATGGAATCTTCAAAACAAAGCCAGCTTTATGAATTGCGAGGGTGTCACACCGTAAGAGGAGCACATAAAATAAAGACACAAATATATACAAATCAAGTATAATTGCTGAAAGCTGCTTCATGTGCCTGCCTTTCGCAAACAATTCTTGACTGATCAAACGGTATAACTTATTATCTGTATGATTGTAAAAGAATTAGAAATCAGTGTACTTTTGTCTATAAAGATGTATTTTCAGTTGTTTGGGCCTTCATTCATTTATTCAACACCAAAAAAGTCATTCGGAACATCAATGCGATATCAATTTCTATTCAGAAGTAGAGGTAGAGAGACTATCATAGTTATGGATAAAATACTAGTTTTTTTCTAAGGGATATGTGACTACGAGAAACAATCTTAGAGCATCATGAAGGATGATTCTGACACAGTTGTGTTTTTCTCTTCAAACTTCGAATTTCGTTTCCTTCAGACGGATTTCCAGGCGTGTGTGTTGACCCACCGACCCAAGCCAACACTACCGGGCCCGTGTGCGACTGTCCTTATCTGCTGGGGGAGAACTGCACCTACCCATGTTCCCCGGGATATCACGTGACTTCCGGTGACGTCATAACCAGAACGTGCATGGCAAACGGGTCATGGACAGAACCGGCCTTTTTCTGCCAAGGTACGAAATAAATACGTCATTAAAAAGGGCAGGCTTTAAAACATAAACGGTGGGGTTTCGCTTCACCTCTAAATCCATCGGAGTGTGTGAATCAAGTATTACTTCCTTTTTCTGTTGATAGTCAATCAAACACATTAAAATTATTGAAGTAGCCTTATGTTTTCTAATAATCTGTTCTCTTGTCTATAGATGTTGACGAGTGTTCTACTTTGAACGGCGGCTGTAGCCAGACTTGTACCAACACTGTGGGAAGTTACAACTGCTCCTGTATTGAATGGTTTACATTAGACAGAGACGGACACAACTGTACTGGTAAGTCATCTGCTGTCTTTTCATGAATTTTCATGTTTTTTTTTAATGTCAGTGGGCTTCCTTCTCATAAATATGATTATTGAGGTTAAAAACATTCAAATTAATCTTAAGGTAAGCCCATCCAACTTCGGTTTAATCTTGACATACACATGCCTGACTTGCATCATGTTTTCTGAACGGAGAAGTCAGAAGTAGATCATCTACCAACCATAAATTAAATACCAATGTATATTTTGCAACATAAACTAAAAGTACGTTTCAGACACCTCTTCTTGTTTTTTCATACTTTGGTGTGCCCTTCTAGCATCCTGTTCATTCAAGAAGCACATAGTTCAAAGTGAACATCAGGAAAAGGGTAATTTGAAGACCACACCTTTCATTTTCGAAGTCAAGGTCAGCACCAGCGGGGAAGGTTTCTTCGTCCGTCTTGACAATCCGGAAAGAAACGGATTTCGTGTGGAGATCAAATCCGGATGGTCCAATGTCATGCGACTGGGAAATAATCGTGGCAGGGTTGCAAGGGAGCAAACAACAGGTAATGCACGTTGCCATAGCAACTTGATTCTGATTGACACTCCAGATCTTTGAAAGACTCGATATCATTTTGAATTTCAAGCTGATTTTTCATCTAATCGACCTTTTAGAATGCCTCTGAAAAAGAACGTTAAGAATACCAGCAACAGCGAAGAGAAAAATTATACGGCTAACAAATATAATAATGCTCTCTATATATAAGTCTCTAATGCACAAAGACAAAGATAATTATCTATGTATTACTAAGAACTAAAACAGGAAGGGTATGGTCTGACACTGACCGTCTAGGCTTTCGAAACACGGTATCACGATGCCTTGCCTAGAGGGATGAGGGATCAAGCAAAAGCTATGAGGCATCGAGAGAGACGGAGGGAAAGAGTTAAGAAAAACGTCCCGCTCGTCACATCTATGATGAGGCATGTGTCCAAGTAAGTAGATATCACTAGTGTTGTAAGTACAGGAATCCAGATTTGACAGGAATCCAGGCTTTCGAAAGCCATCAAGAACGCCTACCAAGGGCTATGAGGGACTCGGAGAGACAGACGGAAAGACTTCAAATCATCCGAAAAAATGCCCTTTAGACTGATAAGGAGGCATGCATCCATGTGAGCAAGCGATGTAAGAACAGGAATCTGGTTTTAAGATGTTGTTATTTGTTCATAACTTTACTTTTATGATTTAGACATGACGTCGGCTGAAGAGTTCCGACGATTCTGGATCTGCTGGTCGAAAGGTGGAAGTGGTGGAGTGGGCAGGGCTGGAGAGGTGGAACCCTTCATGAGCTGGACACAGCCTTACGTTGGTGACATCAGCATTCTCCGTTACGGGATCTCCGGACTGAATGTTTTCGCAGAATTTATGTTCAACTGTACACAAGGTAACGGTCGTCCATTATAATTACAGATATTGTGGCATTGCCCTCATCTGTTGTTTCCGACCATGCGTACTGGAGCCATCATACACATTATAGTATGGTGATTACTTTCAAGTACATTCACTTACAATATCAGTTTCATATAAGTTAAATGATTTCAGATTTCCATGACGTAGTTCTATGCATTTTGACCTCTGACATACGCTGGTATGTGTGTTTGTATATGTATATTTAGATATATATATATATATATAATATGACATTTTTATCTCAACTAAAGGAAGTGAGCCCAATGGGTATTTCTACTCACTGAAGTCATTAAAAGTAGATTTCTTCTTTTTAGATGGATTTCCCGGAGTGTGCGTTGACCCACCGACCCAGGACAACACTACCGGGCCCGTGTGCGACTGTCCTTATCTGCTGGGGGAGAACTGCACCTACCCATGTTCCCCGGGATTTCACGTCACTTCCGGTGACGTCATAACCAGAACATGTACAGCAGATGGGTCATGGACAGAACCGGAGTTTTTCTGTCAAGGTATGAGATAAAACGCGTGCCTGCGAAGCTGGTGTGTTACGCCGAAGGGTGGTTATACCGGCTACATTGTGAGTCACAGATTACGTTACAGAATCTTGTGTGTTAAGCCAAAGGGCGGTTATTTTGGCAATATGGGTACTTGATACATAAACAGATACACAAAACAGAAACAAGAACAAAACTAAAATTGGAAGCACATACATAAAATAGATATTTGTATTAGACAACATTGTTTACCCCGTGTTGGTTATCATCTCTTGCACAGAACTTTCGACATCAACGTCACAGGCAACAACAAAAAGTTCAAAAGCAACAGCAACTTCAACAACAACTGCAATAAAATCATCACGGCAAACTATAGCTCCATCAACCAACTGGTTCCCGACCACACAGACCAGCACAGTTCGTCTGATGGACACTTCCACTATGACCACTACAGACGTGATGCCAACAACCTCTACAACAACCGTCAAAACAACAACGCGCTTCGTCTTCGGGGGTAAACAAAAAAGCCAACGAGTCTAGCGATAAGCCTTTTTTTTTTTGCTTTTTTCTGATTTCAGATTTTGTAAAACAATTCTTCAGTCAAATGATTTCCCTTTTTCTCCACAGATGCTGATGTAGATTCATTTGATTATTCGGATGACGAAGTTTCCAGCATGTCGCCCATGACCACACTCCCCACCCTGCCGCCCAGTACAGCCGAGCCGACACCTCCGCCTCCTGTTTTCACCACTACTCAAGAATCGACCTCAAAGGAGCCCTTTCTAATAGAGGTAATAGTACAGATCATGCATTCATGTCATATTTCTTAACAGTTGTTTCTGCTTCATTAGATTCTACGTATTTTGTATTTTTGCCATTTATGCAACCAAATAATAGCAAATATTGACGAAAGATTTGATTTCACAATTCCTTAAAATGCAGGAGGATATCCCTGTTATTATCAAGGCTCTAAATGAGAAAGTTAATCACTTCAGCGGTTCACTGGAGGATCGCAAGGAGCTTCTCAAAGGTTCTGTTTTCTTTTGAAATACTTCATGAAGATACCAACTTCTTAATGTTACTTTGTCAACGGATACCACGGGCACATTTCTTGTGACAAAATGTTGGGCATCGACTATATGGAGCATGCATCTGCTTATAATGCATGGTCAAGAAAACAAAAAACGGCAAAGTTACAATACATGCCTGCTTGAATCATTCAACACTCTTTAAGCTTCAAGTTATTACCAATCCTGTATTGTTCTTCCACCATCCACTGCATTAATACTTGTATGTAACTGACAACGTGTTCCATACTATACATACAGAAGTGACTGACTCAACATCGTCGGTGCTACGAGCTCAGAGCAGTAGCAGGAAAACCGTTGCTATGGAGACGACCATTGACCTTTCCTCTGGTGTCACAGATGAGTTAAAGAACCTGATAGACGTCAAGTCTACTGACAAATCACCGATGGAGCAGCTGATACAGGAGAAAAATGAAAAAGAACGTCTGAAATCTCGGGTATGGAGTATAAATTTGACACCATTCCTAAAGTCAGGAACCATGTCTTCACAGTTCACTGTAAGATTGAAATACAGTCCAGATGACAGTGACAATGTTCCAGCACAATGTCAATCAAGGTTAGACATTCAGGTAATAAGGTTTTACCAATTCAGTGTTTGGGTTTACAAGCTGACAAATCCTGATGTTCGTCCAGTCTCTGACGAAGGACATAGGATGCTGTCTACTAGTAACTTTTATTCCAGCACAACATAAACCCACAGAAAGATTTCGGGAGGCATATTAATCTGTGAAAAATCATTTTGTGTACATTTATCTCACAATACAGGTTATCAGTGAAACGAAAGACATGCTGGCAGTGTTGGAGGCGGCAGCAGACAAACTGTTGGAAGAGGCACCACCGGAAGGAAATATGACGCACATCCGGTCAGACGGTGTGCTCACGGCCGTGAAGAAGAGTATTCCGGATATTGGTACCGTTCCTATCAGTCAGGATGTCGGCTCCATCGTGTTCACAAAAGAGGACAGCCTTCCCGAGGAATCCATCATGAAGGTATGACAATAATCCTATTGACCTAAGTCATTCTTTATCTATTTCCTTATACATCTGCATTCAATTCTTCTGATGTCTGATGTCATTGTCACAATTTTGTAGCCGGTAAAAGAGCGATGTTTCAATATCGTTTGAAAATTGTGGTTCACAAAATTTAAAGGCCATTAATTCTATGCCTCTCTCAGGTTGTGGCATTTGTTGAGGATCCATTTGTATGGAGTGTAGAGAAAACTGAGGTAACGTCATCGGTAGTCATGGTAACAATCACCAAAGAGAAGGATCTACCTGACGCATCAAACCTGCAGCCAAACATCACCGTCGTCGTCAAACAGAGAGTGAAGTTTGGGACCACGAGTGACACAGAAGAACAGTATGATGACACCCTGCCGACATCATACAGGCAGAACCTTGATGATGCAGGTAGATCCTTCCCTCTGACCAAGGTACCCAGCCGTGACACCAACATGAAGCATCACGCCATGTACATCGCCGATGGAGGCCAGGTGCCCCTGCTCAGATTCTCAGTCGATGACGTCGACACGGAGCTGCAGGTGTACTTCCGGTTTCACGACTTCCCAACTGAGGAAGAATACGACTACACAAGAACCGTCAAACCTCCTGAAGTCACAGATTATGACGGTTTTGACATGCCGTTTGGTCTCGTTTACTCCAACTTCAACATTTCATTCATTCCGGAGATGACAATGGAAAGCGGATGGCTCATGGTTGGGGTGAAGAGAAAAGGTGGACATTATTTGATTAGTACTGTCTAGGGCTGGGTATCGGTACAGCGTACCGATACAAAACCAGTTTTTCTTATTGGACCGGTCCAGAAAAACCGGACCTGAAAAAATTGTGTGGACCGAATGTTGGACCGATTGGAAATTTAACAGATTATTTCATAAGGCATTCAAACGTTTTGGCGCTTGCAGGTGGAAAAAAATAACAAGAGTGAAGTAGAGTAGAGTTTATAATAATTTCTACCAAGTTTTACAGCCAATCGTACAGGTGCAGTTAGCGTTGTAGGATTTTAAAACGCCAGTGTAAGTCTAATACACCACCAAACAGATTTCTTTCTAGTGAAATGGACCATTGGTATGAGTCATACTGAAACAGGTCCAGGTTCAGGTCCGGACCTGGACCTGATCCTTTGGACCTGAACCGGACCTGGACCTGAATTTTCTGTACCGGTACCCAGCCCTAGTACTGTCGCATTTCTATCGTAGCAGATGTTTAATATGAGCAACACAATGTTAAAAGTAGTAAGAAGTTTATTGCATATACTAGTACTTGTCCGTGAGTTAATTGCAGGCGCAGACAAATAATGTAGAATGTATATCATGTGTCTACTCTAGTCAAAAAGTTATATTCAAATTCCAAGTTATTGGCTTCTACATCATTTTATGAGACTAATGTTTCCCCATGATATTTGGTTGTGGATCAGGCGGAGACCTATCTCATGGTGGTGTGAGGCGGCTGCTGACGTCAGCAGACCTTCAGACCCCTCCCTCTCGTGACGTCATCCCTGCAGTATTCACACTGCAGACTGCTGCAGTCTCCTGTCTGATGCGGGAAAACGAGACCCAGACGTGGGACAACCGCCGCTGCCAGGTTTTACTGACTTAGCCATCTCATAGTATCTTACTACTTAGTTAAACTAATTGCCCCACTAAATGCCGATGTAGTCATTTGGATGTGACCTATGTATGTAATCATTTACTCCTAAAACATTTTGTAAATAAATATATTCTTGACCGAGTTGTTTTAGACAGAAAACAGAAAACTGATGCTTTTTGTTCCAATTTGCTTTTATCATCCTCATCATAACCATACATTACGCTGGACTTTGTATTTCCAGGTTTTTACAATTATAGTTACTGCTGTTTTCCTCATAACTAATATAATAACATTTTGTACTATCTCCATCGTAGGTTGGGATTGAAACGAACGAAGAGACCACACGGTGCACGTGTGACATGACACCAAGTAGCGATGGGAAAAGTTCGAGGGTGATCTTGGCATCGTCTTTTCTGGCACTTCCCAATTTCGTGGACTTCAACATGTTTGGCAGAAACACAGACAAGTTGTCCACAAATACAACCGTATTTGGAACGATCATAGCACTGTGGATGATATTTTTGATGTCCCAACTATTGATATTACAGTCAAACATCAGGGTACGTCAAGTTCACTAGTTGTATGTTTCTTGTTCAAATTCTGTATGATATTCTAGGCTTAACATTATTGTTCACGGTACCTAAAATTTAGTACGTTGAACGCTCTTATTGCAAGCCCCTCCAACCGATACTGATAACATCATTATTCAGTGCAATGTAAGCACAATCTGTATCAGCTATCTATTCGCTAAAACTCAGTTACGCAAGCAACTGGATGTTGCTTGAGTAACTGCTTTTTGGCGTATCTTATTACGTGAATGTCTCACCTTCATGTCTATTGTTTGTAAAAAAAAAATCTTTACTCGGTCAAACCTTTTCAGAGCCACATCGCTCTCAGCACCGCAGTAGGAAACAGTATTGCTGTTGGACAAGCAGCAAATCTCACCAAAGGTAACCCCAGTATGGCGGTTGTTCCCAAAGTCTCCACAATCCCTTCAGACGTTCCCGGCGCGGACTACGTCTACGTCGTGTCCGTCCGTACGGGAACCCAGCCTGATGCCGGCACGGCGTCTGTGGTCGGGCTGATGATCACAGGGTCAGAGGGCAGGACAGCCATGGTCACTCTCAACCCTGCAGGCCTGGTGAGATGTGTTGGTTATATGTGTTTCAATAGTTTCAAATGTGTGTGTGTGTACCTAGATAGATCTAGATACTCTAAACACGCGAAGGAAAAATAGGGTGATGGGATTGTTTTGTTGATTTGTGACAAGATATAGCATGAACAAGGTAATGAAGATATTACCATGGAGATAAGGAATGAACACAACTAAAAACGATATTCACTAATCGCAAATTGCAAGTTTGTAATTTCTATGTTTTTGATAGATCCTTGCCAGAGGTAGTGACACGTACCACATCATGTCGACACCGGCCTCCATCGGCGAGCTCCAGTCTGTACAGGTCTGGCACGACAGCTCCGGGAAGGGCGCCATGGAGTCACTCTTCATAGACAACGTCAAGGTCTGGGACGTACAGACATCACAAGGGTGGGTACAGGATCAACTTTTGGCTATTTGATTTCTATCCATGGTTTAAGACTGTGGCCTCAGTCCAAGTGTACTCTACAAGATCTACAGGCTTCAGGAATTAATTTGGCACTTTTCACTTAAATATCAGTAAGAATACGTGCTCATATTAACGCTGTCAAGATATATCTAATCGCTGATTTCAACAGACAACTTTCCATATTTTTGTATATCATGACTGACACATAATAGTAGGGTGTTTATCCGGAATGAGTTTACCCTGCTGCTTTTAGATCTTGAGCAAAATCAATTCCTTATATGATAATGATTGTCTTTCTTTGCACAGATGCTTTTTCCCATGTTACACTTGGCTGTCCTCTACAAAAGGAGACGGTAGGACAATAAGGACATTGAAGGCAGCTGATGGAGAAATATGGTAAGGACATCTAAGTCCCGTATACACACATCATATATCAGCCAACATGGAATACAAGCAATTTTCCTGTCTTGAGACATGATTTACGTTAGAGACACATGTTTATGTCGTTATATTTACCATAGGATGTCCGAGTACACCCTGCCGACGTTTTCGTACCTTGTGTACGACGACCATCTGCTCCTGTCAGCCGTGTGTAACTCCGGCGTGAGACACTTCAGCCGGGCGCAGCGCCTGGTTTGCTGCCTGGCTCAGACCACCCTGTGGATGGTGGGCAGTGCCATGTGGTACGGGGTCAAACTGGGTGCACAAGATGTCATTTTGTTCGACGCTGGAGTCATCACTCTCCGTCTATCGGAACTGATTGGTACTGCAGCTACATCCTTCACAGTGTTCCTGCCAGTTTACGTCATCCTCGTGCCGATGTTTCGCAAGCAGCCTGCGTTGGAGGATCAGATTCCCTCAGGAGTGATGAAAAGGCCGACATCTCAAACGACCTGTCGGTTTCCGTACAAGACGGTGGCGTGGATCCTCGCCATCCTGGCGTCTGTCTGCAGCAGCTTCTTCGTCATCGTGTACAGTCTGCAGTTTGGAGCTGGGAGAAGCCAGGCCTGGCTCAAGGACTTCGTCCTGACATTCCTGTTCTCTATATTTTTGCTAGAGCCTGTTCAGGTTGGTACTAGTCATGGATTTTAGTGTACTGAGATGTTATAGGTTAGTGGTACGATGTATAACAATTATAATATACAAGGCACTTGAACGTACATTTTAAAACTATTGATATTTTATGAGTGACCTATGGTAAAGAAAGAAAGAATAGCTACAAAAACGCTAGTGACGTTATAAACCATGCTGATTTTTGTGACTGCCTCTGAAATTTTACAGTGTGAATGGAACGATATGTAGAAATACGTCGGATAATGTTTGAAAGATGGGCTCTTGTTCAGGACATCTACGAAAACGCTTGTGACTTAAACAACATACACACTTTGCAGATTTTTCTGACTGCTTACACAAAGACAGTCGTCATCGGACCTATTGTTTGGTCTGTAAAGGCATGTGTTCGAGCAGTTTTGGGGACAAATTTATTGGACAGTGGGCGCTGTCCAATAGGTGTTCCTCAAACAAAGAGCAAGGATTATGATGGTGAGTCCCCACACTACTTCGGCCACACAGGCTGATCATCTTTCTTTGTTTCACAAAGACAGCATCTATTATGACATTTCTTTTAAGTACTTAAAACGAAAAATATTGTTATGTTGCAGATGGTATTACCAATAGAATTTTAAAAAAAAACTTAATTAAGAATGTTCTCTTAGCCAAAGCGATAAAATTGAGATTTATTTGTTTACACTATTTCATTAGCTAACTTCATTGGTGTTCTGTATTCCTGATTCAGTTCCCTCTCGGAGGGTTTTGCCACCATCCCCGAAGAAAACCGACCATGATCCGAACTGGACCGAGAGGATGACTACAGGTAGAAACATCCTGGTGCTCCTGGTGTTTCTGCTCATCTTCACTGGAAATGCCTTCTATATCGGGATTCTGGGCTTTGACAGACACGCCTATCATATCAGGACCTCTCTGGAGAACAGTCTGCTATCCGAGTATGAGGAGGTACGGTTAGAAAAACAAGCCGGCGATAACCCAGTGGTCGAAATATTTAGAAAATTGAAGGGCAAATGTCGTACATTTTACGCTATTTTGCTTGGTTGGCTGGCTGGCTGGCTGGCTGGCTGGCTGGCTGGCTGGCTGGCTGGCTGGCTGGCTGGCTGGTTGGTTAGTTGGTTGGTTGGTTGGTTGGTTGGTTGGTTGGTTGGTTGGTTGGTTGGTTGGTTGGTTGGTTGGTTGGCTGGTTGGCTAGCTGGATAGTTGGTTGGTTGGCTAGCTGGATAGTTGGTTGGTTGGTTGGCTAGCTGGATAGTTGGTTGGTTGGTCGGGTGGTTGGTCGGCATAACCGTTAAATCACCTTGATGCGTAACACGCCTGTGAGTAGCTGACAATGATGATATATTGGACCATGATGACTGCAAACAGCAATCATTGACCATCCCAACTACGAGCCATTTATCAGCAAGTTTACAGCAACAGAAAAATCACAACCATGTCGTAATCTTACACTGTCTTCTCAGGTCTCCACAGTAGACGATGCCTGGGAGTGGCTGTCGTCTGAACTGATCCCGTCTCTCCACCCAGAGCGGGGGTACAGCGGGCAGAAGCTCAGCTGGCTGGACAAACAGTTTCCGGCTGGAACAAACGCGTTCCGGATCGGTCCTGTTCGCCTGGAGAGAACCACCGAGTATCCAGGTAAACAAAATGCTTCTAATCGACCATAAAGCGTTTTGGTGTAGTTTGGGTCAGTTATTCAATAGTCACAATGAGCAGTTGAGCTGGTCTCAGTCAAGTTTTTGACATAAGGAGAAGAAATGCTGTTAATGCCATATATAACTCGTAACCTCCTAATATATACCCTTAGCGTCATACCTTGATGTGACTTTGGTGACATTGAGTAGAATAAAATTACGTGTAAAAGTGGTCAAAAAAGGTCTTTATCGGGATGTCCGTTCAATTGCAGAGGACCCTATAGATATAGACCTCGAAACCAGTAAACAAAAACTGTACCCTGCGTTGATGATGAATCTACTAAATGGAGCTCTCGGCCGACAGAGTGAAAAGAACTGTTCGAGCAACGACACCACAATTATTGTCGACGAAGTCAGGTATGATAAACCAATGGTTACAGATCAAATGCAATTTATGCTGATGGATTGTTGGCAAGTCTCATTTACGTATCCGGAGAAAATGAGCTCAACTCCCATCATCAATTTGTTTCATTAAACATTGACTCTCATAATTACGCCGAATGCCATAATACCGCCACATGGCAAGAAATACATATATTTAAAGTGATTTAAAGAGATGTACCAATGCAGCATCAGTGATCCTGAGGTATGTAAACTTAAGATATTTAGACAATCTTGAGAAGGCCTCTATGACAATGAGTCGGTATTATGGAGTTATGAGAGTTGATGTTATATGTTAACCCCTGAATTTTCGTTGATAGATATTTGCAATCGAAATTTAATGTTTTTATTTACTTTCTTTGCTAGAAAATTTTCGTTATTGTTTATTTCAGAAACAGGAGTTCGGCGTGTTTGACTATGGTAGACCTGCCACGAGTTGTTGGTCAGGCTGCTGCAGTGATAGACTTCCTAAAACAGACCGGCTGGATCCTGATGGTTTCAGACACTCTCATCCTCCGGGCCAACTTCTACCACCCTGACGTGAAGCTATTCAGTAGCGTGGTGTTCAGGCTGCAGTACCTCCCAGGGGGCGCTGCTGAACTGCAGCCCAGTATCCAGACTTTCCGGCTGTTCCAGTACCAGACAGCAGACGACTATGTCCAGATGCTTTTTCACATCTTGTTCGTCCTTTTCTACATCTACAACGTCCTCAATGAGATTTGGAACATACAGAAGAGCGGTCGTGCGTACTTCACCAGTTTCTGGAACATTTTGATCCTGTGCAACATTGGCTTGTCCACAGCCGTTATTGTGATCTTCGCACTTCGGTACATCCAGGCAGCTGCTGCACTGCGTGACATACAACAAGCAAAAGGTATCTGCTGACATTTGGAGGAAAGCATAAACCATTTTTGCTTGTGTGAATGGTATAACATGCTTTTTCGCGTAATGTTTATTGATGAAGTCCAAATGTTTACAGTAACGCAAATGGAATTTTCACAGGGCTGTTCGGCATCAATGAGTTTGTAGACATCAGTACCGCAGGCCAATGGGACGCTACCTTCAAGGAGGTTCTGTCCTTCTCCATCTTCATCAGTACCTTCAGCATCCTGCGGGTTCTGAACTTCTCCAGGGGCGTGGCTACCGTCTACGCTCTACCTCGTGTATGTACAACTCATCTTGCTCGCTTTCTACACTAAAAAGCAACATTTTAGACCATTCTGTTTGGCCAGAACATTGTAAATCAGAAATAACAAGTTGGTGTTTTTCCCTGTTTACACTAGCTGCTATATGGGGAGTTCTTTGGATTTTCCCTGCACATGTTGGTCATCATTGTGGCCTACGGCTTCAGCGGGATTTTGATCTTCGGCAAAAATATGGAGACCTTCTCCGGCTTTAAGAAAACGTCGTACGTGCTGTTTGAGATGGGCTTGGGGAGGCCGTTCGTCGGAGTCTTTGCGGACGATATGAAGGCAGTGGATCGTGTCATGGGACCTCTTTATTATTCTACATTCGTCATGGTCTTCGTCTTTTACCTGGTTAGCCAAAAATCAGATTATTTCATTCTGTCTTATGTATACATATATGTATCATGATTTGTTATCACCAACCATTTTTAAGTTTGCATAATAATTGCAACAGCTTCATCAACACTATATAGCAAAATACCTATGTTCTCCTGCAGATGAATCTGGGAGTGGGGATGCTCTGTAACTGGCTGAGCTACTGTCAGACGTCAGACGACATCGGCGTGGACACGGCGATGGGTGATTACTTCTGGAACTCCTTCAGGAGTCTTCTGAGCATGCGTCATGAGTCCCAGACCTTTGACGGTAATATTATACCTACCAATGTCTAACATTTTTGTTAGCTCATTGCAGTTTATATTTTTGCGACCAAAACGTTTTTTCCAACGACAGCATTTAATTGCACTTATAAGATCCCAGGAAGTTATTTTGTGATTCCTGCAGGTTTATAGCTATGACATAAAAAATGCCATGAAATATTCCACAATTGTAAAATCCTAATAATTGTTAACAATAAACCAAATGATATAGAAAGAAACTTTAACCATTAACAAATAGAGTGTTTTGCATTGCAAAATGAAAATATCAACTAAAAATTCATTACGTCCTTGCCATTTCTGAAGATAAAGCACCACTTCCGGGCCACTTTATGGAAGAGACCTTCCAGCGGACTGATACGGTACTGCAGGAAGTGGACAGGTTGGCTGACCTGATGTACAAGTTTGAGTGCAAGAAGTGTCAGCGGATTCCACTGTGTGACGTTCAACCAAGTACTTCGCAAGCTTGAAATTTCACAAAAGACCACAAGCTCGACACAACTTTATTACTGTACGAAAGTACGATATAGGATTTCATCAAGTGAGATTCTGGCTAGCTAAACTGAAAAAAACGCTTTATATTTCTGACAATGACAATGAAGAGATGTAATATGATTAATGGATACCAGATGTGACGCATGATAATTTTTTTTGCAATAAACTGTTCGCGTACTATAAAGTTACATTGGCTGAAGCATGTTGTTAATTCGTACCAGTTCTTCATCATACATAGTAATAAGGAAACCAATGATATAACAAAGAGTGGATCAGCGTGTATCAGATTGTATTCTTACACGGCACAAGGCTGCTCACTGCTCTTATGTAGTTTAGAAAGGATTTGTCTTGAATACATTTTATGTTTGTCTGTACGTAGTCTAAGTAGTATATATGTTACTATTATGCTTTTCATATAATCGTTAGTCCCAGTCTTAAATTTCTGTGTGATGATCGTGTGAACATTTAACGATGTAAGATTGTAATTGTCATTCCACTTCCGGTTAAACTATGTTTGGTATCAAATCTGTCTTAGCCTGCTTTATAAGACCCTAGATAACAGAGTTCCTTTGCATATTACAATCATAACGATGCGATATCTGTCTATATATCCATATATGTTTGGCAGTGATAGAATCGATAAAGCGATCAAAATATTGTAATTGTCATCACATTCCAGTCTGTCCTATCATTGGTAATAAATCTTGATCCATGAGCTAATCGTTTATAAACTAAAGATGATATGTGAAACGTTTATCACGAAGGTCATTTGCGTAGATCTTCCTATTCCTATGTTAACTTTGATACTATGTTTGGTACGTGGTAATGAACTTTATCTTTGTCGTAAACTGTCTAATGGGATCAAACGTCATATAGTAAGGTTCTTGAGCACAACCAAAGGTTAACTTACGTCCAACGTTTCGGTACTGTCAGACACCATCATCAGGATAGAATGACTGGAGACTGCTTTTTGCTGCTACTTATAGCCGAGGTAATAAATGGCGCTGCAGCAGCAAGAATGCAGTCCCAAACGTGGCTCAGTTTGTATCCCCCCCCCCCCCCTAACTGCCTCCTTCATCCAGCGTGTTCTTCTGTTTCCCTCTCTGTGGATGGTTCTTGCTGCTGCAGCGCCACCTACATCGGCTATAAGTAGCAGCAAGAAGTAGTCTCCAGTCATTCTGCCCTGATGATGGTGTCTGACAGACACCGAAACGTTGGACGTAAGTTACCCTTTGGTTGTGCTCAATAACCTTACTATATGAATAATTGCCAACCTTATGAAATTATTTACGGATGTAGGATCAAACGTGTAAATAAGTTTTGTTTCATTGATAATCATAATATGATATATGACATTATATTAGATACTGTACATAGTCTTTATTTATGGATTATATGCATGAATCTTTAACGATAACCTTTCATCCGTTTACACAAGAGCATAACATACATAAATCAAGTCAGCGTGAACTTGGCAAATGTCGGAATAAAGATGAAAAACAGTCAATATTACTCTGTAATCGACAAATCCAGTCAAATGACAATCGAATATCCTTCTGTCATACGCCAACCTTTTTTTTTCAAATCAAGCTAAGGAATCTTATTTACCACTGGGAATGAGTTTTATCTACAACAGGGGGATTGTTTTTGCTTGTGTATGTTTGTTCCCTTTTAAAACTGACAAAATCCTTGTTTACCCTTAAAAAAGGAAATTAAAAAAAAAGAATTTGGATAATGTAAAATAGACTTTCTGTCATTCTTTTAAAATTTTTGCTCCATGTTCCAGCCAGAATAGATGGAGTTCATAAAAACTTAATACATTTTTATTTCCCCCTCATCCCAGTATTTCCTTACTCAAAGAACCAAACTTAGGTCTAAGCACAACACTTACGCTAAGATGCCATATGAAAAAATTTTAACATTGCCATTACAGCCTAGGTTACCTAAGTAACCTACAGACTCTTGACAAAGTAGGAAGCGTTCTACACGTACTAAAAATTTTGTAGTTGTTATTTGGTGGTAATATTTTGTACCGTCTTCTCAACTAGACCTCAACAATATACGTTGTTAGCAGGTTGAGTGTGTAGATATAACCATAAAGAATTCGTTGAGCATTGAAATCCGATCAACCATATTGAAGACGAGTGTATGTCCCAAATATTCTAATATGCGTAATTCACGATACTGGTTGCCATCTTATACAGAAAGATTTATCTCAATGGACTTGAATAGCAAATTTTAATACATGGGACAACTTCTGTATGGCATACATAGGAAAATATATAAAATAATATCTTGACATTAGAAATTCCTCGAATAAGTGTAAAAGTCTCCGATGATTGTAAAAAAATGTGTAATCCATCCTACGCACTTTATCTTAGCTAGATTAGCTTTATGGAACAATAGTTATTATGAACCAGTAGATGCCATACTTTGTACCTTGTACAATTGTTGTGCAATAAAGGTATATAAATTTATCAAAAACAAAGTACCAATGTGCGTCCTTAAAAACGAAAAAAGAAAGGATCTATGTATTCTATGTATATAAATCGCATGCAGACTAACTTTGGAAGCTAAAGATGCAAGTTTCAATTGATCTAAGGACTAAAGCCCCGGGTTCTCGCGCTGCACGCACACAATGATGTTTTGTTCATATCGCGGAAAAATCGGGGACCCGCATCCAGGACATGTTTCTGTATCCCCGATATATCGAGTAACAAAAGCCTTAGTGGGTATGACTTTCCATGTTTACGGTTTGTGAGTGCCTCAACTTACATGTTATGACGTTATAGCTTTACAAGACAAGAAGCAACGATAGAAGCATCCGGCTGTCGTTGCAAAACAGCCATTTGATAGTTTGAACGAACAAAAAAGCAGAAACACCCCTGGCATCTAGCTTCTTCAACATTGTAAACAAGAAAGAAAAACATACGAGGTGTAGATAATACGTCGCAAAATTGCCCTGCAACAACAACCCGCCACCACATTGAATGTCCTTTCAATATTTGATGAGGCGTGTTGCTTTGTGTATCACTGTTATCAAAACCTCATACATACATACATCTTGAGAAATATAAGATGGTGACTCGCAAAGAAGTTGTAAAATTGACGCCTACACTTTTACTTGTCTTTTAGAGATCACACCCGTAACTCAAGCACACACGAATACACTCAAAACGGCATGGCATAGTAATTTCCAGGTCTCATCAAGACCTACCCACATACCAAATATCAATACTATCCACCCAGGCGTTTTTGAGTTATGCTAGTCCTCTACAAACACACACAAATACAAACGCTACCCAAAATATAACATTCTCGGCGAAGGTAAATACACACAAACACACACACACACACACACACACACACACAGAGGACTACCACTATTGCTACTACACACATACGCACTCACACACACACACACACACACACACACACACACGGTCCTGTATAGCCCAACACACAAGAGGAATCTTGTTGATGACAGTTCTAGCATAATTATGGTACATGTTTTACTCCTCTACTTATTTCCACATGCCGGACCAGCTTTTGTCCCTTTTGTTCAGAAGTCTTCAAATTATACAACGTCCTTGCAACAACTTAGCACCACCTCATTACTTTTAACGTAACCTTTGAATATTTCATGAGCCACACAGATGATTCACGTAGTAATCTTCTGTACCATTGAAAACCCATACAAGCACATGTCTGGAACAAATATGATATTACACACGCACCGACGCGCGCGCATACAAGCACACGCGCTTGCAAACCCACACACAAACACAACTAGAGTTCCACGACCCCGTACCTTCGCCAAACGATTCTACCCATTACAACTGCTGTGTTAATTCTGTTTGTTATTGATTATTCAAATAGGGTCCTCATTTGCATAAATCATATAAATTGACCATATCCTTCACCAAACAACAGACGTACATAATCTACAATAAGAAAGAAGGCTTTAATCGCATTTTCTGATAATTCATGCAAATGATGCAAATGTTCAACGATGTTCACCTGTACATAACTTCCAAATGCTAAAAGTATAAAGTTCCTGCCATTTACCACAACGACATTATAGCCTTTTCTTATTGATTATGCAAATTAGGTCTTTATTTTGTATGATATATACATAGCAATATTCTTCTCAGTTAAAATGTCATATGTTGAAATGGTCCTATAATGGAGCAAAGCGTGTGTAGACGATTTCCTCATTAATTATGCAAATTAGATTCAAATTTAAATAAATGGTATTTAATCATATGAAGCATCTTGTAAGCTATCTACATACCAAAAATCATGACAATCCGTCATCCCCTTCTTGAGTTATTCCCTTTCAAAGTCTGACACTAAACCTGCCCTGCAGTTCCAAACCAAGCCGCTAGGGGACCAAAACTTATCCCACTTAATCTCGGCATCAAGAGCTGTCTACCACTAAAAATCATAGCCTAAGCATGTCCAGAACTCGAGATATCAAACCAGGAAGTTCCACTGCAGTAACATAACAGGCCGCTAGGGGGCCCAAAATCTAATCGTTTGCAGGTCTCATTAAGACCTACCCACTTACCAAATATCAATACTATCCATCCAGGCGTTCTTGAGTTATGCTGGTCTTCTACAAACACACACAAATACAAACACTACCCAAAATATAACATTCCTGGCGAAGGTTAATACACACAAACACACACACACACACACACACACACACACACACACACACACACACACACGGTCCTGTATAGCCCAACACACAAGAGGAATCTTGTTGATGACAGTTCTAGCATAATTATGGTACATGTTTTACTCCTCTACTTATTTCCACATGGCGGACCAGCTTTTGTCCCTTTTGTCCAGAAGTCTTCAAATTATACAACGTCCTTGCAACAACTTAGCACCACCTCATTGATTTTAACGTTACCTTTAAATATTTCATGAGCCACACAGATGATTCACGTAGTAATCTTTTGTACCATTGAAAACCCATACAAGCACATGTCTGGAACAAATATGATATTACACACGCACCGACGCGAGCGCATACAACGCGCTTGCAAATCCACACACAAACACAAATCCACACACATACACAAACAGGGACTACTACTATTGCTACGCGCATACGCACGCACACACACATACACACACACACAAACACACACACATACACACACACACATACATACATATATATATACATATATATATACACACACGGCCCTGTATAGCCCAACACAAGAGGAATCCTGATAATTATATTTCAGCCATACCATAGGAATGGTGAAATGTATTGTATTCGTAATGTTTCTTCTTTCTTTCTTCTCCTGTCAAGTTTTCAAAGCGTTTCATCTCCGCCGTTCCTGGACCGGTAGAGTGGGCCAATACCCCCATGGCATGCGACTTTTTCAATTTTTTTTCATATCTGCTCCTATGTATGAAATTATTGAGTTTTTTGGCAATTGTTGGACCAAACTGTATATTTTGGGCCCCCTGTACCATGGTGTTATATCCGAATGACCTGAAATTTGGCACAGAGGTGCCCTAGGTACTTATTCAAAGGATCCATGTATAATGTTTGGTATAAATCACTTCAAATGGCTCATTGAGGGGGTTTTTGTGGGAGAGTTTGGGATTTGTGAGGTTGGAGTGCCGAGGTCAACGACCTTTAGGTCATTCTGCGTCACAGGTGTGTGCTAAGGTAAGAGGAATCTTGTTTATGACAATTCTGTCATAATTATGGCACAGGTTTTACTCCTCTACTAATTTTACACATGACGGACCAGCTTTTGTCCCTTTCTCATTTCCAGCCTTCATGGTCCAAAAGACGCAGCTTCAGCCGACACCTAGAAACGGGCAGTGTAATTACAACCTGACGACAAAAAAATAGCGCAGATAAAATATTGGAAACACTAAACAACTCAGCAACACATTCATTTGCCAGAATATGTTGGCGTTGCGCAGGTACTAGGCTTCAATGCAGACGCTTTGACAATTGCGGGTCGTCGCGTCTGAGTGGCATTGTTCCACACAGAGGAACGTTTTGCCTCTGTTTTTCTGAATCTAACATCTCAAAAGGAGTAAAAGAAAAGGCGTAAAAAGCGCGTTGACCGGACATCAAAAGAGCCCACGGGACCAGACGCGATCGGGCTCTGCAGAGCGCGCTCGTTACAAGGATGGCTTCACGGAACGGTGTTGTGGTCAGGTTGACCTGCTGTATCATTCTTCTCTCTGCAGTGCATGTAAAAGGTAGGCTCTTACTAGGTACGATAAGATAAAGGTAGTCACATAGTCTTTTGTTAGGCCGTAGGGGCAGTAGGTTGTTATCCATTGTGTCTATATAGGACACGGTATTGGAAGGCGGAGCTTATCCCTCTAGCTAATATAAAATTTAGTTTCATCGCCTTTTACCTCCTTAACCGAAGTCAAGTACCCATTTTACACCTGGGTGGTGTGAGGAAAGTCAAGTAAAAGCTTCCTAGTAGGCTCTATATATCTACGGTATATATCTACGGTATCAGGTCTTTTCGTCCCCCAGTCCTTTCGTCCCCTAGTCCTTTCGTCCCCCAGTCCTTTCGTCCCCGTTTTGGATGTTTCGTCCCCGCCACATGGATGTTTCGTCCCCGTCACATGGATGTTTCGTCCTAGAGTGATTTCTCCACGTCTATATGACAATATCTGTACCCTAAACGATCAATCGTATTACATGTGATGTTAGTGTTCTGTTTTTTGTAGAAATAATTTACTTTGAAATCATTTTATCTATATATTTTTGACCCAGCTGCAGTCCACACGAAAACGAGTTGAGTTTGAACCGACAGTAGTAGTAGTAAACATATGAACCAACAGACAATTCCAACTACTTGAATCGGCTAAGTTTGTCTAAGGTCCATGGTTTATCTATCGAAGAAATCGGCAACCAAATATCGAATGGGACATTGTAGTTTTTTTTTTGTTTTTGTTTTTTTTAACCAGTAATGTGTCTCACATGATTAAGTTTCGATGCCTATCTGACACTCAAGTCAGAAGCTCAGAAAAAGTTGTCTGATAGACATTTAAACGCCAGCAGGTTAGAGACACTACTGGTTGTGAAAAAGAAAAACTCCAATATCCTATGTTCTGCAACCTGATGAAATTATTATAGATATACATAGCAGCTATTTTTCAAAGTGAATTCATTGCACATTTCATAGTCTCTGCTTCACAAGGGTAAAATACAAGTGACACGGCGGTCGGTTGCTAGGGTATTCTTTCCCGTTTTTCTTTCCTTGTGTTCGACGGAATATCGGGTTACTGGAGGCCTACTGTTGGCTACCCTTAAAATATTTGAAAATAAACAAAATGATTTGACAAGGAAAATAAGACTAAATTAGTAATTTTACATACTTTGAATCTTGTTGTTTGAATTTAAATAGCTGTTTTAGCCGTCTCAAAAAGACGATCATTTTCTGTTTTCAGGAAGGCCTTTAATTTGACCCACTCTTGATAAGATGGGCCGCATGTGTCATCGAAAATTCTGGATTTTTATATTTTACGTCACCTACGAGGAAAATAAACCTTTCTGTTTTTTTCTTTTTTTTAAATTTTTGATTTGAAGCAAAGGTACAATCGAAAATGTGCCAAATAATTGCATTTTTCCCACTTAATTACCAATGATTCAAAATCGAAGCCTTTTTCTAAAAAATCCAGACAAATAGAAATCTCGTGAAAACCATTGCGGTAATTTTGAGCCGTCAATGAGTTAATTTGGACTCTTCTTGGTCGCGATCTTAAACGATGTTTGCACGCATGTCATGCCGCACGGAAAGCGGGAGGGTGTATTTGATACCTGTGTAAACAACACTTATAATATTCAAGGTCACCAACACAAACGTCAGTAGCTACGTTAGATATTACAGGTCCTAAACATAGTGATAGCATAGTACACGTACAGTCCGGAAAATTGTTTATATTGGTGAAAAACTATATTTTTTGGCTAATTGAAGGTAGATGGGGGGAAAAAGCAAGACAGCACTGTTTACCGGCAACGATCGCAGATGACCCCAAATTGAACACAAGTTCGGTTCGAATTACGTCAGATCGAACATCGTGGAACAAGGTTCGAATGCATTCGGCTAGACATGGGGGGGTTTGAGCCCGTATTTGACCATCGTGTGAACCGTCCGAAGGTTTTGGACCAAAATTCGTAAATGATGTGAGGTATTAGGGATCTTGCTTCTCAAAACCATCCTCGGCGACTTCAAACTTCTATGACATTTTTAAGAGTTTTTGAAGATTTATGCAAGTGACTTACACATTCATATGATTTATGCCTGGTGTTCATCATTGACCAACGCACAAGAGTAAAATTCCAACCATTTATTATCAAGCATTTTTATCAATTACGCATTAATTATGCAAATCTGTCCCTCGTTTGTATGTTTCGTATCTGTTTACGTTCTACCTGTGATGGATTAATTGTGATACATTATAAGTTGTGTTATGGAAAACAGCTAAATGTCAGGAATACACCGTGTCCGGGGCAAGAGAGCCATTCTGCAACACTGCTATGATGGAATATTCTCGCCAATTTGGCACCCCCCCCCCCCCATAATTTGTATTTCATTTTATAATGTTTTTAAGCTACCGACATACCAAATATCATAATCGTCCGTACCTGTCTTAACTTATCCTGTCCTTAATTGTAGGGGGCCCGACCTTATGACACTTCTTCCCTAGGACTAGAGCTGTCTTGACCAGCTTGTTCAGAACACAAGATATCAAAACATGAAGTTCTGCTGCAGTACCAAGGAAATCTGTTACGGGTCTCCAAATCTAATCATTTCCAGCTTTCATCACAGCCGACCAACACAGCAAGTACGAAACCAGCCGTCCTTGCGCGGGTCAATTACGGCATGTGAGTCGCTCTTTCGAACATGATCTGGCCTTTGGACGGTCCATTTTCAGCCCACTTGGAGGGTGACGTAACCAAGTCTTTGCTATTTGACGGAACGGGAAACTTGCTGGTGATTTTCAATGTTTTCATGCAGTGGGAGTGGGAACAATGAAATGTTGATGAATAAACGCATCTGCCTTGTAAAAAGACATGTGACGGGTTGAAATCGCAAGTGCAGCACAGATCAGTAACTTTGTCAGTCACCCACAGTGACTGGAGTTCTCACTCGTATCCTGGCAATAAACTTGCCTTTTTGAAGAACTCAAGCCTGTTATTGGAGGGTCATTAACATCATTATAATGTGTACACAAACATCGGCAACTTTCGTTTGGCTAAGTACGACAAAAATACGTCCAAACGGACCCCATGTAGCCGCAGAATTGAGTCGGACGAACCAGTGACCGTAGGTAACCCCGGGGAAACGTGAGCCATCAGAATAGCCCAATGTTACATTCAAATTACATACACATTTGCATTGGATTTGTAAAACAACAGGAAGTTACAATGTATGGCATACAAAAATTCATTATGGGAAGTCTTTTGAATGTTACCCGTTGTAATTAATGGTCAAGTGTTAACCAAATATTAATATACCTATAACGAAAAAGGCACCCCGCTAAAGCAGCATAATGGAACCTTCCGAACGCGTTCGGACCCCCCGGAGAGTGAAATGGCGCTAAAACGGGGACGGAGTGGCCCTGGCTGACAGCGGAACGTGTTCACTAGCTTTAAATGCTATTTCCCCGGTCAAAATTGTATTCTTGATAGAAAAAGTAGTTATTTTGTTTGTATTATAGCTTGCAGATGAATATTGTCCAAGGGTATTTGAAATTAGAATGATAATATTTTTGTAAGAGCGATATGTTGGCGGAAAAACTAGGAAAAGTCTTTGTTTTTTATGTTTTTGCCCCAAAATTATCACCATTTCGTATCATAATCCAAAATACCCTTGGACAGATCATTTCCGTTGGGAATAAGCTCTTATCTCGTAAAAAATCAAGGATATAGTCCTTGTCCCCGCTGGGGAATCCATACATCAATGAAACAACAGTATTTTTAACCAAAATCGTTATATCTTACCCTAAATTACAGTGCAGCAATTGAGATTGCATGTGCATTTTATATGTACCGATCGGTACTAACTCTGTATGAAGTTTCGTTACAATACGACCATGCGTTAAAAAGTTTTTTAAAAAAATACGCGTGTTTTCAACTAACTAGAGAGAGAGAAAGAGAGGTAGAGAAATGTGGCTGGAAATATACCCCTATAAATATTTCATGGAGGAAATTAACTTATGAACACGTGTCCACTGTCTTTCTATGCCAAAAGTTGTTGTTTATTGAAGGGCTAGAAACCTGCATCAACACCTACTGTGTTACTACTCCTGTCGAAGGTAAAAAAAAATGGGTAAAAAAAATGCATCAACATCCATGGTGTACTACTCGCGTCAAGGCCCATTGGAGCCATTATTTGCGGATTGGGTGTGGCTACACTAGACAGACATTAATGCCTTTTCATAGTTTGTGCATGACTAGATCTGAATATCATAAGGTGCTGTTTGCGAGTTGGGTGTGCCTCCAACTGTAGGTCATTCCCCTTTCAGTTAGATCTGAATATGATAAGGTGCTGTTTGTGAGTCGGGTGTGCCTCCAACTGTAGGTCATTCCCCTTTCAGTTAGGTCTGAATATGATAAGGTGCTGTTTGCGAGTTGATTGTGCCTTCAGCTGCAGATCATGACTTTTTTAGTTCTGCGAGCCCGAAGATGTTTTAAAACATCAGTAATCTGATATTTATACCGTTCTCGGCTTGAAAATAAGATGAGACATTTGGTCGCCATATATATCAACCTCGATGAAAGTAACCAGACATTCGTAACATTTAACATAAATGACCCCGAGCGACAATAGACCCTTCCAGTGGTACTCACACGTAAAATGAGCAATTCCAAAAACGTGTTTCCTAAAATAAACGGAGAGTTTGTTATATCTTGAAATCACCTGTCTGTTATGACCTGTTCACTAACCCTATTCAGACGGGGGGCGCAAGTTTCATGTCGCATAACCCCCGAACAGTTTGCACTAGAGGCACCAAATCAATTTAGAGAATTAAAATTAATAAATTTAGTTCGTGACAATTTTACAAATATTGAAAACTTTTCAATTTTTTCGTGTTGCCATGGCAACCAGTTGTTGACAGGCATCTTTGACGAAAATCGATAATTCGGTTCCAACAGTGTATTTTTTCAGGTTTCCTTGTTACATTACTGCTATTTTATTACATCAAAAAAATATTATGTAATCTAGTTTATTTTCTAAATAAAAAGAGTCAGGATTTTGTTAAGTAATTTTAAATCCTATTGGTATGAAGTTGAGAAAAGCGGCAAAATTTAAGAAGAGGCTGTGCGCACTCGTGTGTAGTCTAATGGGATGAAGGACATTGTTTTGAGCGTTATTCAAAATTCAAAAAAAGAAAAATTAGAATCAAAATTTACATATATTAAAATGTCTCCTCAGAGCTTCTAACTGGAGTTCTCGCTACTATATGTAGCCGATGTAGGTGGCACTTTTGTAAAAAAGAAAAACCTATGATCTACCAACCTGGTGAAACTTCTTTTGGAACATTTCGGACTTTTTAGATACGTTAAAATGAGATGCATTGTATCAAAACAATGCCTTTAACGGGAGGTGCCCCAACACGGTACGCTTTTTCTTGCGCTCAAACTCATAGCACTCCATTGCTAGTTGCCTGAGAGTGGTCAAATTTTGATGACTGAATTTTTTACAAATAGATTTGAACAACATACTTGAATAATAAATGCATTCATGTGGTTCATGAACCTTTCGCGCTGCATGTTACAAGCGGCAAACACTGTGAGACAATTTCGTGTATGTAACTTTCCAATTTTGTGCTACGCTGGACAGTGTGCCTAACTTGGTACGCTTTTTTACATTTTGCTCTCTTCAGAAGTAAGTGGTAAATTTAAGTACACAGAAAAAAATTAACAGTATGATATTTTAGCTTTCTTTTGATAGTAAAATCGTGACTGTATGTACTTCTTGGCTCACACGAGGAAGGCTGTACCTAGAACAATCCAGCTGATGTTTTTACGGGCAACGGGCTGAATGCACTAATTGTGAATGCCCGACTAAAAACACCATTACGAAAAAACGACACCGCCAACATCAACAAAACTCTGCCTGATTATATGAAAATATCATCTACATCTCTCTATCAAGTCTTACTTTCATAGACAGCACGAATCATTTGTTACAGTCGAATAAATCTTTGGAGCGTTCTCTAGTCTGCCACCTTCACGGCCACACTCCCTTGGAAGTACAATGGTGGCAATGTTTATGTCGCTTCCTTTTGGTTGCTTTTCTACTCAACAAACATTTGAAGACCCATATTCATAGTGTTTTATGGAGCCTTATTTATGTGTATCATGGCAGTTGTGTGACTGCTTGGATGAGTTCGTATAGTTAGCGACACGAGCCGCCAATACGCAGAGGCCGGTGACCGCAGTGATTCAGCACTGTCAGCATTACTGTTAGAATTCTGTTAAAAAAAAAAAAAACATGAAGTAAATATGTTAAAGCACACTTGGAATGCAAATTAAAGCTGTGTGCATGGACCTGGTTTATTTACCTTTGTAATCAGCATAGTCAGTGACAACAGACACGGTGTACTTATGGATAATAAGATCAGCAAAAAATCCGTACCGTCTTACGACGGGTACCATCTTAGGGCGGCCCCCGTTACTTACGTAACAGTACATTTGACATAGAATGTAACTTTTATTCATTTCCCCAAGAATTAGCTCGTGACTTTTCATGCGCATCGAAAATGACTTAAACATAAATCTCTTTGTCCTTTCAGCTTGTAGTGATCCTCTTTAAAAGGTGAAAGAAAAGTCTTTCCACAAAAATCGGCCATATCATTGACCCCACACTACCCAAAATGCCCTTCTTGTTTTCTTGTTTTTTCTTGTACACAGGCATTTTTCTGTCTATTCAAAAACAGACTTGTCCAAAAATTAAGCAATTTTTCTTTTATTGCTTTTTTAAGACTAGCTTTCTTATGGGTATCTGGTCAAGTACAGTAAGACGTTTTGATAAAAATTCTTATGCCGATAATTGGTTCTTCTACAAAGAATAGTTTGTAACTCGAAGTCTGGTGTTCTTCTACCAACAATCCTATTCTCACATCAAGGCCAGAGTTGTTTTCCCAGAAATGCATCATTACACATAAGTTAAATGTTCTTACACCACGAATTTTCCTTACATCAAGAAGACAAAATGATTATGCCTAGAAACGTGTTCTTATTTCAATGATTTATGTTCTTATGACAAGAGCGAAATTTTTTGCTACCTGAAAATATTTCCTTAATTTCATGATTGTTGTTCTTACACTAAAACTACCTTTCTTACTTCTTGTTGTTGCCTAGAGATATTTTCTTAATTTCTTTCAAGATTAGTGGTCTTTCACCAAGACAACCTTTTTCACATCAAGGGCACAATTCTTATTGACAAGAAATATTTTCTCACATCCAAGATTGATTTTAGGACATTAATGGCAAAGATGAATTTCTAATATCAATAGCAACATCCTTTATTGTCTAGAAATATTTTCTCACTTCCAAGATTGGTATTCTTACATCGAAAATACCTTTCTTACATCAAGAACACAATTCTAATGCCTTAGAAATATTTCCTTAATTTCAGAATTGGTGCTCTTACACCAAGACACCTTTCTTACATCAAGAACACAATTCTAATTGCCTTGAAATACAGTATTCTCTTACATTCGCGATTGGTGCTATCAGACGTATGACTGGGAAAGTCATACGTCTGCAAGTGCTTAATTTTCCCTTCTGCTGGAGCTACAGCCGGTTGTACTGACCCACCGACCCAAGCCAACACCACCGGACCCGTGTGCGACTCTCCTCATCTGCCGAGCGAGAATTGTACCTACCCGTGTTCCCCAGGATATTACGTCATTTCCGGCGACGTCATAAGAAGAACATGCGAGTCAAATGGGTCCTGGACAGAACCCGATCTTTTCTGCCAAGGTACGAAATTAAACAACATAAGCGAGTAGCTTATTACAAAAAAATTACTACAGTCAAACCTGCCTATAGTGGCCACTCAAGGGAATGGACAAATGTGGACACTATAGACAGGTGGCCGCTATAGAGAAAATGCTAATGACTTGATCACGAACAATAAGCTACACATGTTTTCAGCAAGCACAATTTCTGTGACGAATAACTACACATTTTATACGGTTTAAAGACTTGCACTCTAACGCTCAAAGCACGCCGCTAGCGCCTAAATGACCCGGTCGGGAACTCGAAATCCTCGCAAACTACGATTTTAAACCCGGCGCACGGCGACATACGGCTGCTGTATGGTCGCAATAGGTAGTGTTTCTGTATCTGCGGGACCGAAAATCGCGTGTCCGTGGCCGCGATGGCGAGGTGGCCGCTATAGACTATTTCTTAATGCTTAGGTCAATGGGAAAAATCCAAGGGACCGACAAAAAGTTGCCACAATGTCCAGGTGGCTGCTATGCAGAAGTAGCCGCCAATACAGATTTGACTGTAGTATCATCCTATCCATAACTTGTACCTCATAGAGTTTGTATACTTACACGAAATCCTAGAAGAATAGCACTATTTACTTGTTATTCTGTACGGAACGCTTGCTCGCACATGAACTTGAATTTGCACTTCCTGACTAAACTGAATAGATGAAAGATTAGAACCCTATATATACGAGAACAAGTTGAACCTGACACAGAACCTTAAGCTAAAAAAATTGACAAGACACTTTAAAACTAAATTGAACTGGTAACATTTCTAGGGCCTGAAAATTAACTTAAACCAGTTTTTGTCATCCTAGCCTGTAGTGATCCCCTTGGAATGGGATCTGGTGCCATTCCTGATGACAGCATCACTGCATCGTCCATCCTTAGAGCTGGTTACGAGCCTTACATCGGGCGCTTAAACGAAGTAGCTGCTGGAGGATGCTGGACACCCGTATCTAACGACATCGGACAATGGTTGCAGGTAGACATCTTGATTTGAATTAACAGTCGTATTCTCTCCCTCTCTCTCTAAACACCCTCTCACACACCCCAACCAAACACACACACACACCCATGTGTGTGTGTGTGAGTGTGTGTGTGTGTGTGTGTACCCATGTGTGTGTGTGTGAGTGTGTGTGTGTGTGTGTGTGTGCGTGTTTTTTTTTCATCAGGGTAGCCTGCTGTGACCGTACTCCTTGCTGCAACATCACCCTAAAGTCTTCAATGCACATGGAAATGACCATATCTTTACACCCCTGAGAATCAATGTTGTCTTATTTCAAAAATAAAGTGTATGTCTCTGAGAAAAAGTTACACCTCCTCTTATTGCTCTCATTTTTATTCCAGGTGGATTTAGGAGAAGTGAAGCGCGTCTCGGGCACCATCGTTCAAAGTCGGCATAATGTGGACCAGTGGGTGGGGTCGTACAAACTCCAGTACAGTCAAGATAGGGTTAGCTGGACGACCTATGGTGACAGCGATGGCTCCGACAAGGTATCTTACAAACCAAGATATCCGGTGTTTTTTTACGTAAAATAGTAAAACTTAAGCATCCCCTTTGCTCCGAGCAGTTTGTCTAACAGATCTAGAGCAGATTGAATGGTTTTCATATTAGCTTCGTACGTAATGCACAAAGACCACTGTTTTATTGATAGTTATGAAGAATAAACTATAACTCACAAAAAAATAGATAGTCCCTCATCTGTTTATCTTCCAGGTCTTTCCGGGCAACATCGACAGATTCTACCCTGTCACGAACCTACTGAACGGCTCAGTTGATGCCCGTTATGTACGTTTTGTGGTTCTGTCCTGGAATCATTACATCGCCATGAGGGCGGAGGTTTTGGGCTGTAACACAAGTAAGTTTTACCCAGATGAGGTGTGCGCAAATATCTCAACACATTAAAGAGTATTTCCGATTTATTTAGTGTATTTATTGATTACATGCATCAATTCAATCGCTTAAACAAACCCCAGATTTATATGCACAGCTATAGAAAGGAAAATTCCATTCGCATGATATAACTATTTCATTAACTAGCTGTGCTAAACTGATTTGGTGGCGCTTGAATAATGCAGAAATTGATAAGAGAACAATACATGGGTGTTTGAAAACAGCTGTGGTGTCGTGTATTGTAGATGGGTAAACCACTACCCTCGGATAGGACGTTAAATGGAGGTCCCGTGTCTGGGTAGAGCCATACCCCAGGCACGTCAAAGAACCCGCCACACGTGCGTTGGTGCGGTGTGAGTGGTTCAAAACCTACAGTTCCTTGGCCGCACCTGGGGCAATTGCTGTCGTATTGAGGTCACCTGAGTGGCGCCGAGTAGCAGCTCGCTCCAGACACTTGCGACAGTCGTATTCAGGCCACCTGAGTGGCGCCGAGTGGCAGCTCTCTCTAGACCCTTCAATTTAGCCCCGCCTGTTGTAAGCTCCTCGCAATTCAGCCCCTGGTTGCAAAGAGTGAGTAGTCGGCCCGCCCAATAACAAAAAAAATGATAACTTTGACAATGGTTGACTTAACTTGATCCATCATCTACAGTCGTTCCTTCCTGTCTACTTGGGATGGGGTCTTTGATGGATTCCTTTTGCATAATCAATGCAAAATAGGAACATTTCAGGTTAACATTTCATTACGTAAGGATGAGAAAATAACAGCAGTATCATCACGCACTTGCATTTCTTTCCCCCGATAATCGTCGTTTGTGAGAACTCGGTTATTCAAACAACACAAGGGTAAGATGCACAGCTACAAAATATGAAGAGCCTTTTCGTGCATTATAACCAGTTGTGTGACTTGAAAACTGGTGTCTGACGGTGGTTATGCTGCTCGATTAATATAGAACGTAGATTAAGAGCTATAAACAATTGTTTTGTAAACTAGAAACGGGTCTGTCTTTGACAATTGTTTCATCTGCTTAATTCCTCAGCTGCAGCCCCCCTTCCAGTCTGTAGACGTCTACTTGGGATGGAATCTGGTGCCATACCTGATGACAGCATCTCTGCATCCTCGTTCCAAACTGCTGGTGTAGAGCCCTACCGCGCGCGGTTAAACGGAGATGCTGGGGGTGTTGGTGCCTGGATGGCCAAGTACCGCATCATTGGAGAGTGGTTGCAGGTAGGAATACGTCCTCATAACGTAACCTGTTCTGTATATTGTCTCCCGTTTTGAAAATGGGCTATTTTCTGTGAATACGTTCATCAGATTGGAGAAGTGGATCACAGGGAATTAGTGATTTCCGACATTGATTGCTTTCCAGACGTTTATGTAATTTGAAAGATTCCTTGATCAGAGAAGCCCGCAAGTCCTTGCCGAAACACTTCACTGTTGACTTGAAATGTTGGCCAGGAAAAAGAAACTTGTCAATGTAGCGTAACATACGTTTTCGTAGCATGTCTTCAACGATACTTAGATCTTCTCTTACTTATACTTATTTTACATTCTATAGCGGAAACATTGAATGCCTTTCAGGTGGATTTAGGGGAAATGAAACGCATTACGGGCACCATCGTTCAGGGCCGCCAAACTGCCCACCAGTTCGTGACGTCATACAAACTCCGGTACAGTGCAGATGGGATGATTTGGACGACATACGCTGGCTTTGATGGCTTGGAAACGGTACCTTAAGCATTTGTTTTTCGCGTATACGTATCGCAGAGGTATTGTTTTTAGCCCTGATTCCCCCCTCTCGTGTTTGAATATTAGCGTTTCTGGGGGATTGTGATGTGATGATATTTCGTACATGGGTAGGTGCATGTTGCAAATAAAATGACTGATGTTGAATTTGGGCCTCCCAGTGTATCTGTATCTGTATAGCCGGTATAACCGCCTTCGGCGTAACACACCAGTGAGTACACATGGTGCTGTAGCAGTAAGGTAGAAGGTATGTAGGTTGCATATTGCTTTGGGTTTGCGTGGATGTTCCATGGTAATGCAGCATTACAGGTAACTTCTCCTTTCATAGAGTTGTACAGTATTAGCTGGATTTTTTCAACATCTGCAACGTTTCTGATTTAAACTCCTGGAGGTTAATGAACTCATGACTGTTGTGAGATTTTGTAATACGTTAGTTGTGGAGCTGAATAGTGATTCGGGGCTCTCTGCCGGCTTTCTATGTTACTAGAGCAGTCTTTGTGGATTTTTGTGTCTATTGTGTTGAACTTGGGACGATTTCATGTTTGGCAGCATATGGTTTCTTTTCTATGAAAAATTTGTTTTTATGTGTCCGTTGCGTTATATCGAGAACCTCTGGATGTATAATAACGATATTTGGTATGTTCGCCGTCGTTGTATACTAGATTCGGTCAGGGTATATTTCTGGCCTACTTATGGCAGATCCTTTAATTTCTAGATTACCAGTTACCAATACCAATATACCATCTACAGATACAAATACAGCATGAATCGATGGTTAGTTTTGATCCTTTCGTTTCATCTACGATATTGATACTGTCTTGGTTTCAAACGGAATGCAAGAGGACCTTTTGATAATTAATGGCGATGAAGATATAGGGCTTAATTGGTAAGCTATATTAGGCAAAATGGTAGAAAATACCCTCATCTAAACTATCCGTATATGTTTCAGGTCTTTTCAGGGAACGTAGACAGGAACCTTCCTGTAACGAACCTACTGGACAACCCAGTTGATGCCCGTTATGTGCGTTTCCTTCCTCAAACCTGGGAACATTACATCGCGATGAGGGTTGAGATTGTGGGTTGTAACACATCAAGTAGGTGTCACCACAGATGAGATGTGCCTAAACATACTGAATTGTAATTCTTGACCTATCATTTTAGGTGTTAGATTTAGAATGGAAACGTTCAATTATAGATATCCCATAAGGTATACACAAAAATGGAGAACTGTACGTAGTCTTTTATGAAACATTTTAATGCACTTTTCCATACCAGGAAGGATTTTTAGTTTCACAGTTGCGATCGTACAAACTTTATGTCTTTTGCGACATGAAATTGCAATGAAAGTTCAATTGAAAGTAGATCAGTAGTAAAAATAATAGTTACAGCCGAGGTTACCATGAGAATTCAATCCTGTATTATCATATAGCCAGGCGACATGGACCAATCAGACTGCCCCATTTCATATTGGTTATGACGCCGTTACACATAGAAATCCGTCTAGCCAGGTGTTAAAAATTTTTAACACCTGGCTAGACGGATTTCTATGTGTAACGGTGTTAAAAAATGTTTAACACCTGACCAATCAGAAGGCGTGAGACACAGGAAATTAACCAATCAGAATAGCACAGAGCATGGAGAAAAGATCTTCCTTGGCAGGGAGGAATGATCATGAATACAGTACAGTAAAAGTATGAAAAGGCTTGACATGCCAAGACTGCAATTTTTGGAAAATTTTTTATGGAAATTTTGGTTTCAAAATGTAATCTGTAATCTCCTTATAAATGTGTGTACCAAAGAACAAATGTGATTTTTTTAGAAATTCGACAAAGGAATTCCCACGTATAGTCCCAAGGGATATATGCGTCATGCAGGGGTTTGCAAGTATGTGTAGGCTATATGATGATAACGTTAATGACCCGCCTGTTCCTCGGTGTATATGGCTTCGCTCACATCTGTGGTTATAACAAAGGACTAGGCGTTATAACCATTTACCCCGCATCAACCATTAATTGTATGATACATATATTTATCATGAATTTTTTTACATTATAACCTGCTATGTGACTTGGAAGTGGTGTTTGACCGTGGTTCTGCAGCTCGATGTAAGAGCTACAAACAATTGTTTTAAGTATTGTAAATTTTTGCATATACCTTATTCCTCAGCTGTAGCCCCCGCCCCAGCCTGTCCACATGTACTTGGAATGGAATCTGGTGCCATACCTGATGGCAGCATCACTGCATCCTCGTTCCACAGTGCTGGTAATGAGCCCTACCGCGCTCGGCTAAACGCAGTTGCTGGCGGTACAGGTGGCTGGATGGCCTTGCACCGCACCGTCGGAGAGTGGTTGCAGGTAGAAATGCGTACTTATAAAGTAATCCACCGTGTACAATGTCTCTCGGTTTGAAAATGGGCTATCTCTGTTCATACGTAAGAAGTAAGTCGTAGGGAATTTCCAGCATGAAAAGATTGTCTGACGTTTGTGTAACGTCACAGTTTCCTCGATCAAAGACGCCTGTAAGTCCTTGCGAACCACTTCACTGTGGGTCTAGATATTCACCAGGAAAATCTTTCCGAGGCTGTGATGTCAACATCAATATCAGTCAACGTTGCGTCACTTCAGTATTCTTTGCATGTCTTCAATGATAGATAGAGCTACTCTTCTTCCTTCTTATTTTGCATTCCATAAGGAAAGCATTGGATGTCTTTCAGGTGGATTTAGGGGAAATCATGCGCATAACGGGTACCATCATTCAGGGTCGCCCATCTGCCGACCAGTGGGTGACGTCATACAAACTCCAATACCGTGCAGATGGGGTTAATTGGACAACATACGCCGGCTGCGATGGCTCGGAAATGGTATCAAGATACCTTTCTGGAACGAGTGTAACTATAATTCCCAGCAACACAAAAAATTGGACTTACCCAAATATTCGACTGGTCAGCTCGGAGTCCAGTCTTAGTCAAGGAGCTGGTAAGTCGAAAATTGGAGTTACCCAAATTTTCGACTGACCAGCTCGGAGTCCAGTCTTTGTCAAGGAGCTGGTCAGTCGAAAATTGGAGTTACCCAAATTTTCGACTGACCAGCTCGGAGTCCAGTCTTTGTCAAGGAGCTGGTCAGTCGAAAATTTGGGTAAGTCCAATTTTTTGTGTTGCTGGTAATTACACAAGTTACACTCGTTCCAGAAAGACTTCTACCAACACAGATGGACTTTCAAATCAAGATATCTGTTCGTCACCCCCGTGTTTGTAGATTTTGCGTTTCTGGGGATAAACCTTTCGTGTTGAACTTGGGATGGTCATTAGTATTTCGTAAGTTGAACGTGGGATGGTTATTAGTATTTTGTCAGTGTTAATTACCTTTATAAAAGAAATGTCTGTGTTTGT